>NC_056735.1:1323901224-1323951224 GCF_019279795.1 Protopterus annectens
ATCCATGTTCCAGTAAGCGGAAATACAGCAAACCCTGAGTCCTGGTCATCTTCATAAAAGACATTCTTGAACATAAACCATGCCAAGACAGACGATGACAAAAACGATACACTCCACAGTCATAGGATACTGAGCTCTTTCACCCACAAACATGGGGCAGCGTCGAGTCTGAGATACATTAGATAAACGTCCCTTATATACTTCCTTCAGAGTCAGTTTAAAGTCAACTAATTAATAGACTTGCTCATAGTTCAGTGGACCGTGCTCCGAGTCTTGATGATAAAGTGACATGTAGAACTCAGTGTTACATACATTACTGAATGGAAACAATGATACAACAATGATGTGTTAATATAAATACAATATTGGTCAATACCATCAGTATATTGAAACATAGTTGATAATTGTTGTGAGTAAACCTTAGAATGTAGTGTGTTGGTAATGCTTTTGTATATCAATGTGTATAATTGTTGCATTAAGATTCCAAATCATGGAATAAATAAGTACAATTACATGCATATTTTGTATAAATATGAATGTAAATAAGGGTCACAATGTTAAATATGAATATGACTGTATTATTACTATATCAATATGATATGGACTAAACTGTAGTTGTTTACATCTTGTTTTCAGGTGACAAATCTATGTCTATGCGTCATATATACGGGCCGTCGGACTGCTGTGTGTAGATATATACATGTGAACCCCTTGTTTCATACCTTGCTTTGTTACTGTCTGTGGATTACCTGTGTACACACATCAATTACCATGCCATACCTTTCCACTGTAAAGGTTCGGGCATGGTGTACGGCTGGTTGGCCCTTAATGTTGCTGTGTGTTACATTGACCTGTGTCTATCTGGCAATTCGCTGGCGTGTCATGTGAGACCTTCTTGCTTCTATTGGGACATGATCCCATAATTGTGACATGCTTCCACTGGCCATATATTTCTCTGTCGTCTGTGATCTGTGTGTAACCAGTCCTTTCAGGACACTTTCTATTGTTGTTCTTCTTTGGTTACATATATGAGTACTTTGGTATGTTATGCTATTATTGTGTGTGGAGCATTTCTCCACGGGCCTCTGCTGACACTGGACATATATCCAGGTAGCCTAGCCCGGTCAACAAGTGTGAGCCCACTGAACACTTTTAAATGCGGGGGCACCTTCTGACAAGTGGGTCGAGTTACAGATGCATAACCGTCGTCTATCCATACTACTAATGCACACGTTATTCAATCCACATTCTATGTTTGTCTTATCACATAGCGTGTGTTTCTCACTATTTCTAACGGTACTTTACATGGCATTGCCCGATTCCATACTTTCAGGGGCTGACAGTTTTGAGACATGTATGATTGACGTGGAGGACACGGCCTTAACATTCCCTGCTGTGAGCGGATCACACACGCACACGCGCACTTGCATTTCCTAATTGTGGGTTACGCACAGGCGCACATGCATATCCGTATTCTGGTTACATATGTTTACTGGGTCTGTGTGGTTACATGGCCTGTGTTAGTTGTGACTGTTCCAGTAACATATCTCTGATCCGGTTGACGGACGTGTGCGGAACGCACTTTCACCTTTACACATGTAACAGTCTTTGCGGCATGGACGCATTACGTACACGTGCACATTTATATGTTCTATAGTCGTAATTCAAACGGGACTGCATTCACGTTTGCCAGTTATGGTGACCACTACACGTTAGCTGTTCGGTCTCATTTACATGCATACCCATGGTACTTAGCTAAATTTACATATCCCCCGCTCCCCCGCACTCACATATGTCACAGGCATCCAATCTCCTGCTGGGAAAGGTGTTTGGTACTACATGTTAAACATTCCTCATTCCCTCCCGCTCATGGCCCAGGATGCATATGTCGTGACCGCAGGGATATTCAGATCACAGGGGCTTATATCCCCTATGCATACAGGCCTTCGATTGTCAGGGTGTTCCTGTGGTGCTTTGGGTTTGGTCTTGTCCACCTAGTGTACGGTACTGCCTTGACCATGTACGAATGTCAGACGAGTCACATGGGCACGGTTTGTCCGTGTCTATGATACCATGCCCCCCCACCCCCCCATTATTCCTAACCGTGTGCGCTGATTGGCCGGCGTACCCGTTGTAGATCTTGTTATAGTAATTGCACACAGTCTGGTCGAACGGACCTATTTCCATTACTAAACCTCGGTATTTATAACCTGTATCGCTATATTACATGGGTTTAACATTGCGTGACGGCTTCCACGAGCCACGGACATGTCCGTTGCTTAGTTTGGGGCAGTCGGCTCTGCTACACATTTAACATGGCGGAACAGGTTACAGCTCAACAACGGGGACATCGGGCTCTCCGTTGCTGTTTATTGAATCGCTATGTTGACATTATTTCACATAGCGTGACAGTGTCGACATTGGTTACGGACATCTCGCGCAGTACGTCTGCACCGCCGCGGGTGCCGTATGTCTGCTTTGGGCGGACAGGCCTTATGCTGTGCCGTTATGTCTGGGAATATATGGTTTCTTTCCATAGATGATATAGCATACTAGCAATGACCCGCGTCTGGGTGTGGGTACTGTAGGTGTGGCCTTAGGTCAGGTGGTGACCTAGGCAAAAGGACTCCATGGTGCCCCCACCACATCACCCACTACCCCATCCTGGTCTACCTACACCAAATAAAGGCTGGAAAGGTGCCCTAGCAGGCGTTGCCCTAGGCAGCTGCCCTTGGCCGATGCCTAAGGCCGGCTATGTGTGTGGTCCCTCGGCGTCGGCCTCGAGAGCGCACCACGTCTGCCATGGGTATGTCTAGCATCACCCACATCCAGGCGTGGTTTATTGCTATGATGTTCCATGTGTACGGACACGTGTGTTTGGACAACATACAATAGCTTCTGCTATTGGCATACAATGCTGTGGGTGGTGCCGGTTACCATACATATGGCTTTCTCAAAAGCCAACTTCACACTTCTAAACACTAGTGTGGTCTCCTTTAAGGCCCCTGAGCCAGTGGTAAACATTACTTAAGCCACTGAATCACTTACATATGCCTTCTACCAGCACCTACAGGACTGCATGGATCAGGCAATCCCTTACACAACTGTGACTCTTTGTACCAAAGCCAAGCATCCAGTCTGGTGTACCCCAGCCATACACAAGCTCTACAATGAAAGGAGGTAGCTACTACAAGACAGAGCAGAATCCTTGTAAGGTATGACACCCTTGCTCATTATATGTGAAGAACTACAAGCTCTCATGACATCATCCAGGGTAAATCCGACAGATATATCACCAAGCACTCGACAGACAATCATACGGCCTTCTTTAGCTATGTTGGACACCTGGGAGGACACTTCCAGATATGCTCGGACTGGGTTCAGAATGATGTGAAGTTTACTGAACCTACACACATTGCCAACATACTGGCTGACAGGTTCAGTGCAAACATCTCCCCCCCCTCCCCCCCACATGGAGAGATATCTGTACCAGAGGATTGTGGCCCCCAAAACATCTGTAACGCACAGGTGGGAAATGCTCTCTCCAAGGCAGTAAACACAGCATCCATGGGACCAGATGGTGTCCCGGCTGTGTACTCCACGAACTCATTGAGGAATTAGACCCACAGTTAGGACAGCTGTTTAATCTTAGCCTCACCTCAGGTAGCATTACCCAAGTTGTGGCGCATGGCGACTGTAGTCCCACTTCACAGGGGCAGTGCCTCCACTGACCCTGGTAATTACCGTCCCATTAGCTTGACAAGCCTTATCTGCAAAGCCATGGAGAAGGATCATAATGGAACTCATAGATGAAGACATAGGGGACTTGCATACTTTGCATCCAACCCAGTTTGGCTTGGTCAAAGGCAGATCATGCGTTTTAAACTTGGTTGACTTTATAGGAACAGTCACCGAGGCCATTGATGAGGGTCAGGCAGTCCATACAGCCTACCTCGACCTGGCAAAGGCCTTCAACACAATACCCCCCTCAGGTATCATTGATAAACCCATCGGCTTGGATGTGAACCCGTACATCGCAGGATGGGTTGCAAACTGGCTAGGTGACAGAACCCACATGGTCATAGTTGCTGGCACCATGTCAGACTCACAGCCGGTCACAGGCGGTGTCCCACGGGGCTCAGTCCTGGGTCCACTCTTTTTCAGCATCTACATTTCCAAAGTACAAGCAAACACAGGGGGGTTATGGCTGACAATGTTTGCAGATGACTGCGAACTGGGTGCCATAGTGGGACGCACATCTGACACAGATATCCTTCAGAAGGGCCTCACAGATATGGATATCTGGTGCCAGGGACATGGCCTACAGCTAAATGCCAGGAAATGCATAGTCATACCCTTCAGGAAGAACAAGGTTACCCCTAGCTGCCATATAGGTGGCAATCCACTGAGCACAGAGGGAGTTACCAGGGATCTGGGAACCCAGATTGTCAGTAACCGTTCGTTCGACACACATGTTGCTAACGTAGTTAGGTAGACCTTCTACATTGCCCACCTGATCATGCAGGGATTCACATCTAGATCAGGGGAGGTCATCGTCTCCTTGTACTCATCACTCATTAGACCTATGATTGAGTACAATGCCCCGTTCGGAAGGTATCTGACCCGACACCTGCAGCAGCTGGGAAGGCCCCATAAGTTCATCGTCAAATGGATGCAGGGTCTCAGGAATATGTGTTATGCTGCCCGACTGAAAGGACTCCTGCTCCATTCAGTCACATACCACTTGCTCAGTGGTGACCTGTGCCTGACATACAAGGCCATGTCGACCCATATTTGATGACTATGCTTCACCTAATGAATCTACATCCCTCAGAACCACAGGGGCAGGTGGCGTGAACCTTGACATGGTCATTAATAGAATGTGCTGGAGGGACAGATTCATCACCCAGACACTCACTATGCTGTGGAACAACATCCCAGTACATGTGAGGCAGAGTACCTCGCTGGCCTTGTTCGAGGGGGATCTTGACCAATGGATGGGAGATTGCAGATATACCCCAGGGATTACTTCAATGTCACTGCTTGACAGAGGTACAGCAATATAATAGGCATTGTTTTCTTCAGACTGGAGCGGTGGCAAAGGCAACATAACTATGGGCTAGGGTTATAGCTGCCCTTGGGCAGATAGCCTACTATGTACCTATGGACCTATGAACCTATGTTCATAGTTTGTCCCATTCACACTTGTCTATCCCCTGTCCTCATTCGTATGTGTATATTTCTGTGGCACATGATTGAACTATGTATTACCTGCAGGTATGCTGTGTACAGTGCACATACGTCACGGTTGATTACAGTGTATCTGTGTACCTACCTCTGTGATACTGAGGACTACCACACATCCTTCACAGCATTACATGCATATGTCCATACTATTATTCGTTGGCCTGTGGGGGGTTGTTAGGGCAATGGTTACACGTGTCCCTGTTTGTGCACGCATCATGGTGGTCTTTGACCAGCCTCCGTTGCTATCGTGGGATGGACGGTGGTGTTGGTGTGTGTTTGAGTTGTTAATTATTTAGGTTCTTTGTTTCTGATGAAGTCTCTTTTGAAGAGATGAAAGCGCTAAAACAAACTGTTTGGTGAATAAAAGTGGAGTTTTAATAACCAACTTAGCGTCCTGGATTCCTGGTTCAAGTTACTTTCATGTGTGTTTGGGTTGTGTTTCCACTGCCGGTACATCTGTGGGGGGTGGGGTTGGCACATGTTCCTCTTTGCAGGGAGCCCCATCCTGGACATTTGTGTCATGCGTCAACACTTGGCACGTGCCATATGTCCTGTGATATTCCCACAGTCGTGTATGCCTTCCTGCATTACTACTGCGTGTTACTGGCAGTTTGTATCTGGTACGCATGGCTATTATGTTGGATAGCTTGGCCTATTCCCATGCTATGACATACCCATTCATCCAGGCATATACATGTTATTCCATCCTTTGCATTGGCCGTGGGTGTTTGGCCATCCGGCAACGCTATTCTCAACGTGTGATGTCCCACCTTCACCTTCTGTGCATGTGGCACCCTGTTGGGGCATCCTGCTTGGTGGGCAGATGTTCCGCCATATGTGTTGTGTTTGACATGTCTGCATAGCTAATCATCAGTACGGTGGCTGAACATACTGCCTTGTCCAGATGTGTACAGTTATGGGCACCGTGGTGTGTGAACGCCTATGGGGTTTCGACAGGTCCATACCACATGTGGGATGTACACATTCTGCTGACACATTCACATGCAGCCATTTGGATATCAGTACCTGAGGTGGGATGTTGACATGTGGGTACATATTTGCCCGCGTGGCACTGCCTAGGACAATACTTCATACTACATTTGAGGTATACCCATTGTGTGTAGGTGTGCAGCTGTGCAAGGCTGCTATCTGGGTTGGGTGCACGGTCGTACATGGGTGCGGGTTACGTGCTATGACGGGGCTGTTGTGTATTACATTTGCATGCATGGGTTCTGCTTCTGGATATTACGCTTCGGCATACGCTGTCCTATGTGTATGCGACGGGCACGTTGCTGGGTGTAGTACATGTTGCTATGCACATGTTTGTCTGTGTTTAGGGTATCTGGTTTCCTTCTGGTTGTTATATCGACATGGCTGCCCGGCTGTGTACTCTCACTACTGCTGGTGACCATGCCCATGGGGCTACTTGTGTGTAGGTGCGGTGCGCTGACATGCTGCGGTACACCTTCACTGGGTATGCCCACTGACAGTGCATTGCGTGACAGACATGGTATTACGCGTATCCTTTGTTCCTTGGACGGGTACAATTTGGACTTCGTGGGTTAATGTTTGGTTCTCCGTTTTGTGTGAACGGGTACTATGTTGCATACTCTGCGTACGTTTCATTATCCACGGACCCTGGCTGGTGCGGTTACTATTGCAGGCAGCCAGTGACAGTCAGCACTTTAGGTTGCTCATCGCCTGCCGGCTTGGCCACGCCTACGGGCGCATCCTTCTTGGGCTCGCGCACGTGCCCTCTGCACGTGTCTGTGGTTGCGGCGCGCACTCATTACTATGCATGTGGCGCTGCTACGCCGAATATACACTGCACTGCCGGTGCAAGCCTTACACCGGCCTTGCACTGAGCTTCATGAATCCCGGGGCTAGTCTTTTCCTGTTAATGTAATACAATGACAATGAGAAGAATGCTTTCAGAGTGACATACCAGACTCTGTTACTTTAATCTTTAGTTGTTAATGCCCCAAAAAGCAGAACATTATTAGATTGTTTTATTGGAGTTAAATAAAAGGTTAACTAATAATTAGCAATTATTTAAAGTCAGTTTTATGGTTTTAATTTGAATGGCTTGTTTATTGTTAGAGGGAGGGGGAAGCAAAACTTGTGTATAGGACGTCTACCATATTGCACTGATGCTAATTGCATTAGCAGTTTCTTTTTTTAGTTAAGCATTATTGCAAGCTATTTTACTGGTGTGCTTAAACTGAACAGTGCTCTTCGTCTTCTAAACAAGTAGATTTGTATAATGTTATACTTGTAAGCAAGTATGCAATAAGACCTTAAATGCTTTTACTGAAAACATGTAAGTTGCACAGCTCACAATGATTGGAAATATATGTTTGTATGAATGTTATGTGATGCACTGCAGTGGTGCAGCAGTTAGCATTGCCACCTCACAGCAACAGGCTCTCCTGTTCGATTCTCAGCTGGACCGCCTTCTGTGCGGAGTCTGCATGTCCTCCTTGTGGTCATGTGAACTTTAAAGATATGTAGGTAGGTGTGTGCATGAGTGGGTGTACATTCTTTGAAGGTTGGGCACTGGCTGGCAACTTGACACCATAAAAATCCACTACCAATCATAATCAGACCGGTGATCCACTGTGGCAATCCCTAACTGGGAAAAGCTGAAAGACATTACTATGGATGTTATCCTGCAGGACTGCTGTCTGATTGTAACTTTAATATTAGCTATTACAACTGAGATGATTTAAACATTTATTATAAAGTTATCTTTATATATGTCTTAACAGTTATTTCATATTGTCATACACTATTGCCCTATTAGTTCTAAGCAATTAACAACTCATATAAACCATCACAAAGGATCTTTTAACAAATAGTTATGGTCATTCTGATCTATTTGAATGAAGTACATTTTTAACAAGATATAATTTAAAAAGTTAGGATTCATATTTCCTTTATAGAGACCTAACATTAGCAATGGATTTCTGTGTATATATGTATGTATGTATATGTGTGTGCGTGTGTGTGTGTGTGTGTGTGTGTGTGTGTGTGTGTGTGTGTGTGTGTGTGTGTGTGTGTGTGTGTGTGTGTGTGTGTGTGTGTGTGTGTGTGTGTATATATATGGATTCACTTCAGAAGCTCAAAATACTGAAATCTCGAATTTCAGTATCTCAAGCCCAAGAAGTGAAATCCACAAAACAACAAAAACTAAAAACCATGAAATTCAAAACCTTGAATACCAGAAGTTTTGAATTTTGCGGTTTTACTACACACACACACACACACACACACACACACACACACACACACACACCACACAAACACACACAATCACTCACCCCGCCCACACACCCTCTACTTAAATATTCTGACTCCATGGTCAAACTACATACAAACACACACAAAACACCACCACACAAGCTACTTTCTCTTTGCACACAAACACATCACAACAACAAAACACACTGACACACACCACAGCCCCTACCCAAACCCCTTAACACACACACACACACACACACACACACACACACACACACACACACACACACACACACACACACACACACACACACACACACACACTTACCTGAATACATGACCATAGCGGAACTTTAGAAGCATGAAATTCAAAACCTCCGGTATTCGAGGTTTTGAATTTTGCGCTTCTAAACTTGCTATTATGTGGATTTGGCTTCTTGGGCTCAAAATACTGAAATTCAAGATTGACCCTTGGCAGCATGCCATGCATATTAATGATGGCACACAGTTAAGGGACAGCCAAGGAACATGGATATTGAATCAGTGTAGGTAGAGGTGTAATCTCTACTTGCAGCTGCAGATGACTGTGAGGCTTACTGTCTCTCTGCCACTGTTGTAATGTTGTGAAGTGTTTCAATTGTATAATATGTAATTTTTATGATGTGATAGGACTTTTGTAATCATTTTTTTTTTACTGGATGTTTGCACGACATGGCACGGCACAGAAAGCAGCAATGCCAAGTTGTGCTCACATATATACAGCTGACACCTGTCAGACATCTAAAAATAGAAACCGTATGTAATTAATTATCATAATAAAGTTTTTATTATTTTTCTTTTCTTTTCTTGCGTGGTGCAATGCAGAGAGTAACAGAGCTGAGCGGAGCTCATACATACATCACCGACACCTGCCAGACATCAAAAATAGAAACCAGATGTAATTAATTATTTAATTATAGTTGTCTTTAAGCATGTTTATGTGGTGCGGCATGGTGCTCAGCAATGCTAACAGGTAGCCTAGTAGTATATGTGAAGGCATACTAGCTTTTGTAACATCCAACTAGCTACATGGGTAGAGTTATGGTGTTATGTGTAGTAGGTCCTGGGTTCGAGTCCATAACAGAATATGTCGCAAATGAATGTACTACACTGTTCATTCATGCTAAGTAGTGCATAAACATGTTAATGGTTACCAATGTTTGCACAGTGCTAAGCCTCGCTAAAACCATGGTTCTGCAAGTTTTTGCACTGCTTGGCTATGCTTAGCTGGTTTGCACACTGCTAAGTGATGCAGCACTTTTTTGAATGTTGCTGAATGATGTTTAAGGGCAGGAGAGCAGCCTATATTAAGCCCAATAGGCAGGAATTCTGCAACAGTCATTGCAGTTCAATCAACGGTTGGTATGGCTGGCAGTGTTGGTGAATGTGTGCACTTTTGGGCACAGAGGTGGGGCATTCAGGAGTCCAGGGTCATCATGGTCAGGCCCCTTGTTAAAAACTATGAACCTTGGCTGATACAGGGTGGATTCCAGAGCTCAGAGTGTAAGACAAAGGCCTGTGACTGTTTGGCCAGGGAACTCACCAGTGTTACTGGTATCACCTGCACAGGTGAGCAGTGACATTACCATTTTGATGACCTGGAAAGGAGAAAGAGAGGAACCTTGGACACCTGGGTCCAGGAAACCTGAGATGGGAATGCTGCAAAAGTCTGTAAGTATGTCTTCCTCTGTCTAACCAAAACGTAAGCTGAATTTCTACAATGTTTTCAGGGATATAATCTGCAATGTTAGTAATGGAATGTTTCTGTCTCTCTCTCCCCACCCCTTATCTTCATTTATTTATACTGTTATTATGATTTAATATTAACATATTTTGTTAAACTAATATATTTTGGAAAAATTTTGTTGATTTTTGTTATGTTTTATTATGATTTAATAATAACATACTGTGTTAAACTACAGTATATCAGGGTTGCATTGTCTTTTGTCATTGTGGCACACTGGTGTTGTTGGACTGTCCCAATATAGTGGTCATAATAACACACTGCTGTTTGTATGGCACTGGTCTTATGACATATTATTGGGTGGCTGGCCTTAGGGGACACACCACAGTGGACTGGAGTGTTGGGTGTATGATCATACAGAAGAATCTCTCATGACACACAGGGAACTACCTCAGTAATGATACTATCTTGGTTGTATCCACACATGTAGTATGCTGTCACACTGTGGGGTATGACGTGTGAACAAGCAGTCGATAGTGCCAGACATTTTGTTCTTGTTGTATCTGTACATAGTGGACATCCATATACTTGATCCTGTAATGTGTTTCCCCTTTGGTATGTTTCAGGACTAATGTATCGCAGATGGCATGCTGCCTTCTCAGATGCAGAGGCTGAACTACTACTTCAAGAACTATGTCAGCATCATCACATCCTTCTATCCAGAGGGAGGCATAACAGGATGCAGCAGGCTGCACTGTGGGCAGACCTTGTTTGGCATGTGAATGAGACTGGCCACCAGGACAGGACATATGAGCAGGTTCAACACAGTGCTACAAACATGGTAAATGCTGAAAGATGAGCAGCAGCTGATGTAGCCAGGGATAATGCTGTCATTGGAGGAAGGCCTGCAATGGAACAATGACTCACGGCCACTGAGAAATTCCTGGTGAACCTAGGGACACATGACAGCTCCCAGGCATCCATCACACCATACATCGTGGAGGTTGGTGCCACAGTGTCCACAGCTTTGAAGGGTGCAGGTAAGCTTACTATGATCACCATTGTAATACTGTAGCAGTCATTTTGTCAGGCTGTACATACCTTTACATGGGTGTCAGGTCTATGTGCTGTGGGGGGGGTTAACTCATCAGTTGTACAGAATGTCAGCAATACATCAAGTAACACAGTAGCTACTGTACATGTGAGATATATGCAAGTATTACCTTGTGCTGCAACATGCAATGGTACTGAAATGACACCACCCTCACCTTTTTACATGTCTATCAAGAGTTGTCAAAGACCATAGTCCTACCTCTGGTAAGCTTGATACTGTTTTGTTATGGATCATATATATGTTATTAATGGTAAGGACCAGGACAATTCCATATGTACAGGTAATGTTGTGTGTATACAGAATAGAATGTTTGTATGTTGCAGTCTGGAGCAGTTAACTAAGTTTCCTAGACTGCATAATAACATGAGTGTAGTTGAATGAGCAGAAACACTTTTGCAGTTATAATTCAGAGTGAATAAGCCTTCTGGTGTACATGAGGCAATTAATCCAACATGCCTTGTACATACCGAAATGTCGATGGTATATACCTTAGGCATTAAAACTTGTATTTGTATATATTTGTTAAGATAGGTGTACTGGGTTTTATGTGTTATTTTATCAGGTACAGTGTCATACTGCATACCTAAAAGGTACATTTTACTGGGCAAGTGTTATGTGATTTGCCTGACATGCTTGATATAAAGGCCTTGAGTCAAATGTGTATTTTGTTGTGAAGAAGTCTCTTGTGCATGAGGTGGACATGAGAAGATGTGAGAGTGGTAATGCAGTTGTGGATCTCCATTATTATGACTCTTTGTGGTTTTTCCATACATAATAGTGCAGGTAGTACTGTACTGCTTTTGTCTTGGTTTCTATAGGTGACTGGGGGATTGGGGGTCTCTCCCCCATACAGACTGATGTCAGAGTCCCTTCGGACTCTGATGATGATGGTGGCCACAATTAGGCACAGGTAGGGTTGTCAGGGGCTGAATCTGTCCCAGAGGTTGATATCCTTTTTCTGTCCCCATTGTCACCGCACATAGTCAGTATGCCCACACATACCTAGTCCCCACAGGCCTCAAATATGGGACAGTCAGAGGGTGGAGACATTGAACAAGCCAGTGTGGCAACTATGGCTTCACTGACTGTAGACACTGGCTATAGCCAGAGAGCTGGTGAGGTCCCACACAAGCGGAATGACAGGATAGTAGGACTGCTGTCTATCCACCACCTGTTACAGGCGTCATATCACGGGTCACTTGGTGCATATTTCAGGCTGTCATAGAGGCCAAGGCACATTCTGAACGGAACACCTGACATATGCTTAGGGTTATGGATGCAGCACAGTCTAACATTTGTGACTGCCTCCACTGCATTGGGGACACCCTGCATTGGTTCACTGATGCACTGGACAGACAGTGGGCTGAGACTGTGCCGGTCTTGGACCACACATTGTCTTTGCTGAAACATATGGTTGGAGTTGGGTGGCAGACCCATGGATGTAGGTTAGCAACACCATCTCCTGATAGCCTATATGGCCATGCACAGTTACGCTCCTGTAGTACATCCAGTGCTACAGAGGGGATTGTGCTATCCTCACCACAGAGTGGCAGGCCATGGGCACATGTCCTGGCAGTCCTGTGGGGAATACGGTCCCAGCAGACAACAGTCACCCTCAGGTGCTAACACCGCATCTGACCTTGGGCATGGTGGTGCGAGTGCAACACCTGGCAGAGCCAGTTCCTATGTTCAGGGCTGGAAATGGTGAACTGTCAACTCTACCATGTATGGTCTACCACTGCCCAACAAACATGTGTAGGGCTAACACTGAGCTTGACTGTGTACACTCACACACCACTGTCACATGCAGGTCACCTACAGACACACACAGCACCTCTCCATGGTCCATCTAACCCGCTCTCCTTCCTGACTCACACACATGCTGTCAACTGTGTGGGCCAGCCTAGGACTCAAGCACTCCCACACATCACCCTATGTAAGTGTTTATACGTGTGCCTCATCCCTGTCATCCTTCCTATCGATGCAGGGAATGAAGCTATGTGTCTAATGCACAGGGTGACTATATTACTTGACATGTACTTGTGTAATACAGTATTGTTTTGCCATGCCACTTGTAGTGGTCACCAACATACACTGTATGCTGGCATGTGTCATGAGTATGCAACATACTTTTCTGGACCTTATGTTTTATGATGTTGTACTGGCGATATTGTTACACAATGGCAGGTATGTCACAGACCTGTGTATGTTTCTGTTCCAGGAGTCTGAGGAGATAACCTATGGACACATGGTAGCAGTAAAGCAGCACAGCATGGCATGGCAGCATAGCAAACATATGACTTTAGCAAGGTACATCAGTACACGTGCATGTCTCCATAGGTTCACATCAGTATGACAGTCTACCAAGAAAAATGGTGGTAGTAAGCATACTCATGCATTCATAATTTGTGATAAGGTCTGCTATAGGGCAATGTGTGACCTTGCTGGAGTGTATTTGCTGCCTATCTGTAGGGAGCATAATAGATGGATGACTCACTGTAAGGACATTGGCCTACTATGTGACATTAGTACTACATTGCTTGTGGGAAACATTTGTCTAGCAGACATAAACACATCTTTGAAACAGACCCTGTCCAATTGTACACAGAGCACCTCAGTGCACCTCAACATATGTTATCTGTTTGAATGGTTAGGCAGCCATCATCTCAACACACGACATCTGCCTGAGTCCCTTTTGGAGTGGGGCAATATGTGCTGATCCTGTACCAAGGGGTATATAGATGTCTCTGATTGTGAGGGATGTATGGCCATTTTGCTGGTTACATTCACAGCCCATATGGATCCATAACATGATGATGTATAGTGCTGTAACAGCCTCACACACAAACATGGCCACAATTCAGGCTGGCATCAGTTCCACTCACTGCATACAGGACAGACCAAGGCACACACATACTGCAAGTTGGCTGTATGTAGATTAGAACTCCTACCTATGTACTGGTAGACACTACAGATCACAGTACCCAATGCATGCAACACAACTCATGTCTGCTAGTACTATCAGTTTACAACATATAATGCTTGTTGATATCAGCAAGCCTCACTGTGGTCTGTCATTTGGGGGGGTCACATCACCTGCTACAAATAAAATGAAGCAAAACACTAACTATGTCCACGTTACAAAGATTATCAGGCATATGCCATATGGATATATACATGCACCATGTTGGGCAGAGTGAGATTAGAACCCCTACCTATCTAGGCTTATTCACTAGAAATAACAGTACTTATCACATGCACCATGGCTTACATCTGATACTATATTGTAAGCTGGTAGTCTTAAGGTGGCTGACAGCACGCTTTGTAGAAGAGGACAGTTTGGAAGCCAGCAGTAAGTTACAGGCACAAAAAGTGTATAACCATTGCTACTGGATAGTCTATGAGGGCATGTACATTGTTTTGCAGGGGTGCACACACACACACACACACACACACACACACACACACACACACACACACACACACACACACACCAAGTGGGCTGCAGTGAGATTAGAACCCCTACCTGGCTAGACTTGTACTTATCACATGTGCCACAGGTTAAGTCTGTTATATATGCGATTGCGGGGACAGTATTTGTGCACTACACAAACTAGGCTTGTATTCAACAGTATATGTGGCCTGCATAGTGACATTGCTTCATACTGTTATCTGCATCTAGTATCCTAGCAGTGAGATAACTGTTGTTATCCTAGCTATGTGTATAGTTACCAGTATGGCCATATGTGGTTGCTTCAGTTAGACAGGTAACACTGTGAACAGGCACAATGTGCCCTGTCCATATGTGTGTTGACACCATTATACATTGCACCACCTGCTATGTGGTGGCATCCAGCAGGCATAGGGATCTGTAGCTAATTGGATTATATACTGTTGCACCCTTAGTTTGGATCTTTTGAGCATCATTAAGGCTGTGTGATAGCACAGTTTACTCACCATTATTAGGGTATGTCAGACAATGCAGACATCAACACACATATTTCTGTATATAACAGGGATGTATATATACATGTAGCTGTGTGTGCGTATGATATGTATATGTGTTATGTAAATATATGGTAGGAGTCTATGTATCATTTTAATATATATAGCTATATATCAGTATATATCTATTTGACACTATGTAGCAGTAGATATACTATGCATGTGAAAGAGAGAGATACTGACCAATGTATATGTATATGTATATGTATATGTCTGTATGGTTCTACCTGACTTCGTCGACAGCAGAGAACACCGACAACAAAATCACCAACACCACATAACCAACAGTGCATAAACACGACACCCCACATGCCCGACAACGAAATAACCGACGGTTCACAAACATGAAACCTCATATGCTGTACACACCACAATAACAATAATCAACAAACAAAACAAATCCCCTGTCCAAAAACCACACACACAACACAAGCACACCAAAGTCCTTACAAACCACACTAAACCTCACATACACAACTATCTACAACCCTAACCCAAACCCTAACCCTAAGGTCCATCAGTATCGCACACTCACCTAACCCGCGCCCTAACCCTAACTCACTTAACCCGCCCCTAACCCAAACACTATCACTACAGCACACTTACCTAACACACGCCCTAACCCTAACTCACTTAACCCACCCCTAACCCAAACACTATCACTGCCGCACACTTACCTAACACGCACCCTAACCCTAACTCACTTAACCCACCCCTAACCCAAACACTATCACTACTGCACACTTACCTAACACGCGCCCTAACCCTAACTCACTTAACCCACCCCTATAGCTATAGACCGTCAATATCACACACTTACCTTAGTCGCACCCTAACGTCCGTCAGTACCACATACTTGCACAGCCTTTTCCCATGTCGGTGTCCTCGGTGTCGGTGTTTTCATCCGTCGGTCTTCTACATTGTCAATCTTCTGGCATTCGCGATTGGGTTGTCGGTGTTCTCCGCTGTCGACGAAGTCAGGTAGAACTGTCTGTATGTATAGACAGTTATATATAACAGGTAATTTCAATGAAGGTTCAACAGAATTGCACTCATTTTATGTATAGACAGTTATACATAACAGGTCATTTCAATGAAGGACCAACAGAATTTTTACTAAGTGCATAGGCATGCCCAGTGGGACTGTCAGTACTTATAATGTAACTCCAGGCCACACCTACCTAGGCCAGGATTTTGTATGTTACAGACATTAACATCCACCCCTGTTTCTGCAGCACTGCACTTCACTCCAAATGTCCACAGCATTCCCCAGCTGTCTGCTGTACTTAATATGTGGCTGAGGTTTGTAATATTACACCACCAACATACTTACAGTCTGCATATCTCTCAACTGTCCTGATTTTCACAGAATGTCCAGAGTTTTGCCTCATATGTATGTTTGTTCTGTTCCTCACAAATTTGTGGTTTTCTGGTGCTTTACTGAATGTTGCCATCAATATATTCTACTAACTACAGACAAACAATTGTGTGTCAGAGTCTATCTCCATCAGAAAATATGTACTACTGCAACACCTTTAATTCCAGCAACTGTCTGGGTTTGTGTGATCAATATTTAAACTCTGTCCCTATGTTTGGGCCTTTGTCCCCCCAATCTTCTGGCTTTGCCCAGATTTCTTGCGCTAAGAGGTTGGGAGGTATGACAATCTGTGAAAACACCAACATACTACTACCTCACATGCAAAAGATGTGAGTAATCCCAGATTAGTACCATCAACACCATCACCCATGCTAGTTTCCCTTGTCCACTGAGCCACACAGGTCACTAGACAGAGAGGGGTCATTCATTACATAATCAACAGCATACATGTTTTATTTTATTTATTTATTTATTTTACAATTGTTTGTTACATGTGTACATTGTTATCCTGTGTGAAGCGAGACATAATATGTGTGAGCACTATCTATGTTACAGTTTTGAGATTCCCCGATCCACTGATATACCATAGCTGATTTTCTGTTACAGCAGTAATATGGCTGCACTGCTGTGCTGTAGGTGGGAGAACAATAGCACATGATCAGCTTTGGTAGACAGTAGTCCATGTGTGCCCACTGTTTAACATCTCCCTTGCCTGATGTTGAGAATATTCCAACCATTAGGCCTAGTGAAAATTAAGGAGCACATACTACTGGACTGGGTATCAATTTTCCCATGTGGTTGTTAACTCTGACCAAATAGCCCACTATATTCCCCTGCATAACAGCAGCAGATCCATACATGTGATAACTTATAGTAATCCTTACAATTACTATGTAGATTAGACACTTACCTTGAGAATGCAGCAGTTGACAGAACTGTACTTCAGGGCTGACTCCATGTGATGCAAGCAGTCCACATCCAATACATGGATAGGGACTGGTTGTGTGGGTTGCCTGGCATCAGCTATTTTACTATATGTATGTGAGTAGGGGTGAGGTATCAGTCCCTAGGCCCTAGGTTGTTAGTGAATGTGCTATGTGTTGTCTCTTAGCCAATGTCAGGGTCCACTGGGCACACCTACATCTGCCTACAGGGACATCATCAGGGTGGCTCATCCTTAGAGTCCTCCTGTGAGTGTGACTGTGGTGACCTAAGCACTGGTGGGGGGCTGTGTATGCCTTCCCTATGCTGATCTTGCTGCAGCTGCTTCAACAGGATCATATTGTGTAGCATAGCACATACTGTAAACATATATGCACATGTGGCTAGAGAGTACTGCAGGGCTCCACCAGATACATCAAAGTACTGGAACCATGACTCCAGTAACCCAAACTCACCATCTATGATATTCCTAGTTTGTGCATGTGCCTCAGTTTGGCATTTTTCCATATGTGTGTGTGCATTTCTGATGGGTGTCATCATCCACGGTTCCAGTGCATAGCCAGCATCCACCAGTAAATGGCCATGTGGGTTGTCCTCCCCTAACAAACATCTGGTACAGCTGGGATACTTGCCAGATATGGGAGTCATGATAGCTGCCAGGGCTGCCAGCACACATATTCATGATAATGCCCTGGGCATTGCACATGACCTGGCAGTTGATGAAGTAGTACCCTTTGCAGTTGATATAGATTCTACCCTCCTCACTGGGTGGTGCCTTGATATGTACATGAGTGGAATCTGTGGGACTCAGTAACTCAGGGTAGTGTGTTATATGATAGAAGTGTTGCATATTGCTGGCCCTTGCCTCAGGAGTGAGGAGAAAATATATGTGGTCACTGGCATGTGGCAGCATGACATCCAGGAATTGGTGGATTACCCTGGATGCTGATGCCTGTGAGACCCCATCATGCCCCCAGTTGGTCTTTGGAAGGCACCTGTGGGTATTATCCTAAGGGCTACACATACCTTTTTTTCCACTGGGATGTGTTCCCCTCTGTTGGCTCTGGGCCTGAGTTGAGGGTGGTAGAGATCAGTGAGTTCTTGTAGTATGTCCCTGCCCACCATGTAGCACTCTACAACTCCAGCTCATGTAGCCCTGGGAAGATTGCCTTGGGCCTGAACACTCTTCTCCTTCTCTGCCTAGGCCTGTTGTCAGCAGCAGCAGCAGCAGCATTGACTTCATCTAACACATACAGATGTAGCAGACCTGCAGCAGCCCCTTGCATTCTTTCAGTTAAAATTCCAAAGTCTGTACTCCAATGGTGCAGATTATGAGAGTCAAATCAGACTGTAGGGTGTATGCATACTTTCTGGTGCTCTACTGTAGGTGCAGCCTATGTGATTGGCTACATATGATGCAGTGCACCTGCCTAATATATCATTGACATCATTTAATGGCCTAGTTGAAGTTAAGCAAGGATCAACACTAATTAATATATCATTGGCCTTTTAGATACTCTGAGCACTGCGGCATACCAAACAAACATGTGCCCTGTAGACAAACACTTCTTAGCAGTCAGTGCACACCCTCCCAAACTTCCACACTCAGCACAGCAGTGAGCTACACAAACACCTCTGTAGGTAAACAAAGCTTAGACATCAGAGCACACACTCCACCAGGTTTCCACACTCAGCATGGCAGCACACTGCGCAAACAGGTGCAGCTATGCTCCAATTAGCTTAGAAGTTATTGAACACACCCTCTCCTGATGTCAGCTACCTCCTGTGTGATTGCCAACATGGTTCTTTGCCTACACGGAGGGGATATGCAGACACAGTGACCACATTATTCTATTCAGTAACTCCACCTCATTTGCATAGGGATCCGTGTTCGCAACCTGGATACTACATGCTTCCAAGCCCTTTTCCACATTAGCAGTAGCTCTAATGCACAATTGTAGATACTGCATGCAGGGTCCAGTAATACATTCTTTTCAAGAGAAACCTTGCCGAGTGGATGGGAAACAGAAAGTTTACCCCAGGGATCACTGCAATGGCTCTGCTGGACAGAGGCACAGGGAAGTAATCTAAGGGGGCGGCAAAAGCCAACACATTCCAGCTAGACTTAAAAATGCATTCGGGCAGATAGCCTAGTACCTGCCTATGAACCTATGAACCTACGTCTCATGATATAAATATTTTATTTTTCCATGTTTTTTTTTTTCTTTTTTTTTTTTAATAAGGCATGTTTGTGCCCTGTGGTGCACCACTCAAACAGCTCAAGATTATTAAAAATAAAATTTATTTTAACATATTTATTCTAACGTTTGGAACAGAGGATAGTTTTGCTCATATCTGTATGTGCTATGCCATTTCTGTCTATTTACCTACATTTTTACAGCCTCTTTTATCTGTCTACAGTCCTGTACATAGAATTTTTCCACGTACACTATGGGCACTAACAAAGGGTCTGCAGAGCTGCCTATCTGTTTGCTGGATCTCTCTACCTGCCTCATTTGCATGAGATTCACCTGATTATGGGGTGTTTTCCATGCCATTGAAGTTTCCATGATGGTGCGCTCATTAGCACCTCTCAGCAGTGCTTACCGAATTTAAATCTGTTTGCAGCCATGTTAACAGTGCAGCAGAATGCCTACATGGAAAAAAACATGTAGGCTTTATTAAATTCCTACACCACCAACAACAACACCACAAAAATCCTGATTAGTTCAACAACCAATGGATCCAAAAACAATGAAAAAATCAAACAGCCAAGCTGTAAGCCAAATGTTTATTCTCTTCTAGTGCCTTGGTGTAACCACCTTCTTGGAATACAAGTTAAAATATGCAAAACACTTATTTTATACATCCTAACCATCAATAAACACATGTCATTGTCCAATTAAACAATTAAAAAGACTTACACTTAAAGCAAACATTTCAAATTTAGTTCATTGTTAAGTCCCACTGGAATTAATGTATCATATTTTAAATTATAAATACATTCTTTGTACAGAAGGTTTTCCTTCAACAGTGTTCCATTTTCGCAATTAATTTGTTCCAAAATGCTACCCTGTAACAATAAATAATTACTGCTGTGCACTGTTTTAAAGTGTGCAGAAATTACTTTCTCCTCCCTCTGATGTTTTATATCCCTTAAGTGTTCCATAAATCTAACTTAGAACATTTTTTTCATTGCCCCAACATAAAATAAATTACAGGGGCAATGTAGAGCATACGCAACCTCTTTATTCTCACATGTGAAAAAACCCTTAGGTATAAACTTGACATTTTTAATAAATCCAAAAGAATTTACAATATGTGTACAAACTGAACACTTACCACATCTAAAGGTACCTATATTTTTTGGGAGTCTTTGTATATCTAGCCTGGGCAAAACAAAAGCCCCAAGTACTAACATGTCTTTTATACTTTTACTCCTTACATAAGATAAAGAAATATTATGGGGTAATATATTTGCTAGGAGTTTATCTTGTAATAAAAACCTCCAATAATACTTCACCATGTTTACAATCTTCTCACTACTAATGTTATAGATAGACACAAAGTACACTTATGCATTTTTGTGTTGTTCACCTATAGTGCCTCTAAATTGTGCTGTACCTCCTCTCTTATCACTTAAATCGCTTTTATTTTTTTCAACACCATTAAAAACTCTAAGTTCCGCTTCCCTCACCATAACAGAATCATACCCCCTACTTAGAAACATATTAACTGATCTCTTAATTTCCTGTTTCAAAATATTTTCATCATTACATAT
Source organism: Protopterus annectens (assembly GCF_019279795.1). Classification (NCBI taxonomy): domain Eukaryota; kingdom Metazoa; phylum Chordata; order Ceratodontiformes; family Protopteridae; genus Protopterus; species Protopterus annectens. The sequence continues at coordinate 1,323,922,658 of NC_056735.1, forward strand.
TCTGGACAGACATACAAATTTCCCATAGGGAAGAGCTGCTATCAGGTGAGGGGGATGGCAACTGGAGGCAAAGAGAAACTGACTACCATCTACAAACTTCCTATGCACACCAGGAATAATAGAACCATCCTCTCTGCCCTCTAAAACATGATCCAAAAAGACCACTTTCCTCCCTTGTTGCAGACCATCAAAAGAGAGGCAAAATGGATTACGATGCAAATCAGTAACAAAGTTATTTACTTTATCTTGGCCATCTTTGTAAATAAAAATTAAATCATCTATATATCAAAGTAAAAACTTACATGCTGTTCCACATTAGCAATAGCTCTAATGCACCATTGTAGATACTGCATGCAGGGTCCAGAAATACATTTCTGTCTCATGATATTAATATTTTATTTTTCCATGTTTTTTTTTTTTTTTTATAAGGCATGTTTGTGCACTGTGGTGCACCACTCAAACAGGTCAAGATTATTAAAAATAAAATGGATTTTAACATATTTACTGTAACTTTTGGAACACACAAAGGATAGTTTTGCTCATATCTGTGTATGTTATGCTATTTTTGCCTATCTACCTACATTTTTACAGCCCCCTTTTGTCTGTCTGCAGTCCTGTACACAGAGTTTTTCCATGTACACTACGGACACTGACAAGGGGTCTGCAGAGCTGCCTATTTGCTTGCTGGATCACTCTACCTGCCTCATTTGCATGAGATTCACCTGATTATGAGGTGTTTTGCATGCCATGGAAGTTTCCATGTTGGTGTGCTCATTAGCGCCTCTCAGCAGCACTTACCGAATCTCAATCTGTTCACAGCCATCTTAACAGTGCAGTACAATGCCTACATGGAAAAAAAAAACATGTAGGCTTTATTAAATTCCTCCCTAATTTATTAAGGTAATTAAATATAAATAAACCCCAAATAGTATTCTTGCAAAAACTAATTTTAAATCAGCTGAAAAGAATGTCTGAAACCCCCACAATTACACAGTACTAGCCCATTCTTCATATAAAGCTAAAAATAGAGGAGTCATGATTCTCTGGAAAAGAAGTGTTATACACCCTCAAATTTTATATAAATATGAGGATCCTGAGGGACAATTAACCATCATCATTATTAAGCTTAATAATAGAATGTGGTCACTAGTCATTCTATACTGGTTTTCAGGATTAGGTATGTCAACTGTAAGATGTCATCTGGATTTTATTACAAATACTTATAAAGATAATTTTATACTGGTGGGACTTCAATTGTATTTTAGATAATCTTGACATTACTTAAAATAGTCCACTAAGCCTAACATCCACAGCAAAACTATTTAAAAAATGAATTGATTCCCTTAATTTATACAATACATTTAACTCTAAACATACTCAGTCTCTGAAAGGTTCTTATATTGATTACAGGTTCAAAACCCAAAATAGGATTTTATTAGTTTCTAAAGATTTAAAGCTAAAACTTTCATTTTTCTGCATAATTCCTTGCCCAATTTCTAATCATGATTGACTCAAACTTGAAATACAGCTAGAGTTTACTAAATTAATTTCTATACCTAGAATTCCTGCATATATCACCAAATTAAAGATTTCAAACCTTGGTTATTAGTGGAACTAAAATATATTCAAAACATAAACACTAGTTCTGATACTAATATAATGATGATATGGGATGCTTTAAAGGCTTTTATTTATGGTAGAACTGTCACCTGGTAAAAGAATAAATTAAAGGAATGGGAATCTGAGATGCAAAGTCTGCAAACACAAATGTCAAAGCTTAAATCAAAATCAACACACTTATCATCAGTTAATAATAAAAGAATTAGATGAACTGAATAAAAAGTATTCAAATATTTTGCCGCATATAACAAATTTAGCTCTAGAGAAGATTAAATTAAATTCATATGCACTAACTCCAAAGCACATGCATAATTTGGCAGTTAGAGTGAATATTCACTCTAAATCAAATAATATCATAAAAATAATACATGTATCTTCCAATGAGGCAGTATCTGATATAGGAGATATATTAGATGCTTTCAGGTTTCATTACACCATTAATGATAATTCTGATAATTTAAGCTGTAACAACCTACACGAGGAGTTGGCTACAATAAAATTAGAGAAAATACTTAATGAACTTAAAGTGAACTTGGAAAAACAAATAACTCTAAATTAAATAAATGATAAAATTAAATGTTTTAAATCTAATAAGGCCCCTGGTGTGGATGGTATTTTAATAGAAATGTACAAACTATTTCCAACAGTTACTATTTCTCCTCTTCTAAAGCTTTAACAGTTGTACAGTCTGAAAACCTGATACCACTATCCTGGAAGTATTCCCTAATCAACCTCATTCTCAAAACAAGTAGTGAACCACAATTCTGTAAAACTTATAGGCTGATTCCCCTATTAAATAATGATTATAAAATCTTTATGTCCATACTTGTTAATAGAGTGAAGGTCCCACTTATGAAATGATAAATTATGATCAAACAGGTTTTATACATAAAAGACACACACATGATAATGTTAAAAGAACACTAACACTTACTGAGTACTTAAATAGAGAAGGTGAAGAGGCCCTTTTAGTCAGCTTAGACATAGACACTATCCTGGAAGTATTCCTTAATCACCCTCATTCTCAAAACTAGTAGGGAACCACAATTCTGTAAAACTTATAGGCTGATTTCCCTATTAAATAATGATTATAAAATCTTTATGTCCATACCTGTTGATAGAGTGAAGGTCCCGCTTATGAAAATGATAAATTATGATCAATCAGGTTTTATACATAAAAGACACACACATGATAATGTTAAAAGAACACTAACACTTATTGAGTACTTAAATAGAGAAGGTGAAGAAGCCCTTTTAGTCAGCTAAGACATAGAAAAAGCTTTCAACTCTATCAACTGGGACTATCTTTTCAGAATATTTAACACATTAGCATTTCCACCAACATTTATTTCTATGATGAAAGCTGTTTACAAAGATAATATTGCTTATGTTAAACTAGGCCCTTTTGTGTCTGAGTCCATACCAATAACTAAAGGGACTAATTAAAGCTGTAATTTGTCTTCCATCCTATTCACTCTAGGTATAGAAGCTTTTGTGTCTTTAATAAGAAGTAATCAAAATATTAAGAGTATTAATAATTATAACTCCAAAATAATTATTTTTACAGATGACTGTTTACTCACCCTATCCAGTCTGAATTCCAAGAACTGGACTTAGTTATACATTGTTTCCAAGAAATTTCAGGACTTCATTTCAATAAGCAGAAATCTAATCATATTATTTTGAATAACAAAGCAAAAACTCATCCTGGTAACCAAACTTTATTGGAGAACAGGTACATTCATTAAATTATTTAGGTATAACCCTAATCAGCACTATTGATGCAGCAAGAGAAACCAACTATAAAAACATGTTATCTTTAGTCAATAACCACATAAGTAAGTGGAATAACATATTCTTTACTTTTGAAGATAGATTGCAATTAATAAAAATGGTCCTTTTGTCAAAGATTCTCTAATCGTTTTAGCCCTTGGCACACCTCATGAAAAGAAATTTACCAGAAATTTAAACAGAATTTTATTAAACTGTTTATAGTTCCCTAAAAAGACCAAAATAGCTTATATTCATCACATTAGATATTGGGATAAAGGTGGCATAAAATTCTCAGATATAGAAACTTGCACAAGAGCCTCACTGCTTAAAGACTTCATAAGCTGGGTAGACTCAAATTACAGTTCTAATTGGGAGTCTTTACCCTTATCTGTATTTGTAAATGAAAATACACTATTATCAAAAAGTTTTTATTAGTGAATCTTCTAATAAATTTTGGTATTTTATTTGCCACTCCATGCAATACAATGTCACAAAACCTACAAAGTCTAATATCATAAACAATACCTTTAATAACTTCAGAAAGATAATAAACTCTAATGCAGACATTAACATTTGGTTTGATTTACTTGTTCCCTTCTAAAATTACAAAAAAAAAAAAAAATCCAGATAAGTTTAACTTTAATCTTTCCAATGAATGGGAAAACAATACATCTGTATGCTGGAATCATTATATAAGTGACTTAGAAGTCTTAACTGTGTAACACATTATTAAAGAATTCAATCTACAGACACAAGACCGGTTACTATTACAAAGTATAGTGAATTATTCAAAGGGTCAAAGTAGAATTATTAGTAACTCTTTCCATAAAGAAGAACCACCTTTAATTTGTTATATATTTGAATTATTGTACAATAATTTTAACAATCTCATTTCCAAACTGTATGGTATACTAATAGGATATAAAACTACACTAACAAATACAAATTGGAACTCAGTAATTAAGGGTTTCTCTCTCAATTATACTTCACTTGAGAAATCAAAATTATTATCTTCTATAAAATTAACATCATGGGGACAGTATTGGAGTATTTTTATGTGGAAGGTCCTGCATAGAGCCTTTTTAACTCCTGAAAGGTTTGCAAAATGTAATAAAACTGACAGCATTATTTGTTGGAGATGTTGATCCCCATGTAAAGCAGATTTGATATGCATTTTTTATGAATGTGCCTGTTTGAAACTGTTTGGGGATAACATTGAAGTTTTTCTAATGCATTATTTACAGATAGCATTATTTGCAGATAGTGTTTCTCTAACTAAATCAATAACATTCTTTAATTTAAATGAAGGTTTTGTAATGAGCAATGCCAACTCATACCTCTTATGGACAATACTAGTGATTGCTAGAAAGTGTATAATAAGAAAATGGAAGTCCATCACGTCTCCATCTATGGAAAATTGTCTTACCCTCCTTGAAGAAGTGATTTCCAGAGAAACCAAATTGAAAGAAGTGAGAATAAATCCGAGACTATTTTTTATTATTCTTGGATAAAGGTTTCTTTTCTGATTGAAACTTTTCGTAAGGACTCTAACTCTTTCTAAATTATCTGATGTTTATTATGCAAACCTTTTGCTATTGTTTTATAATTTTATCAGTTTTGGGTCTCTGTAAATAGTGTATATAGTTGTTGTGTGTTTTTTCATTGTTCTTTTATTTTCAAAAATTGTATCCATGATGTTCATATTATTGTTAAAATTATCATTTTCTTAGTTCAATAAAAATGTTTGATTAAAAAAAGATCAGCCTTGGCATCCTAAGTTGTACCTTAAAATAAATTAATTAGAATTACAAAGTCAGCACTTTTTCTAGAGTCCCACCAGCCAATGCAGATAATAGCCATCTGTCATTAATATCATCCCATTGTTAATTTATAAGTGAGTTTATTGCATAAAAATACGATGGGCTTTGGACTTCAATAGCAAATGAAAAAAAATTTTCTTTTGCTAGTTGATTATAACCCTTTAACAATCCAGAAGCTCAATAATCCATTTTATTTGGAAGATAAATAAGTCAATAGTGAAAAATGAGAAATTTCTTGGTAGAAGATGCATGGAAGGACTGTTGTATAAGTGTAACTGAGTCTTGCACTAATAATAAAATTGTTCACTGAAATTAAATTTCATACATGCTTCAAAGTACATAGCAAACCATTATGAGAGATTTCATAAAGAAAATAATAGTTAAGGTATACCCTTCTTAAATGACTACAGGGCCTTTTTCCTAACTCTTACCTCTGAGGGACAAAACCTAAATAATGAAACTAAGAGTGGCCCTTAGAACAAATAGATTTGCAGGAAGACATAGGATTACGTAACCATTAAAGAAGAAATTATATAAAACTAAAGCTATTATAAATTAATAAACTCTATTCCTAGTACTATCAAATATACAAAACACTGCTCCTGTCAAAAGAGGTAAAGAGAAGACATAATTCAGCAATATTAAAGTGGTACTATTCCAGGATGTAAATAGAAATATATGCCTAGATACAACCAGAAGTATGACTTATAAAACATATAGAACATCATATATCCAAAGAAGGAATTAGTAAATACAAAGTAAAAAAAAAATAACAGTTAGCTCATGAATGATGAGAAAAACAGTATGACTGAAGCATCGAAATATCCATAGATACTGAACATTCGTGAAACAAGTGTCTCAGACGTATTAATAAATTCAGGCCCCATTAGTTTGTCAAGTTGAAATTGAAAGTTAAAATTAAAAAGATCATAACTGCTGATATTTGGCTAGGCAAATGAGAAACAGTTTTACAGGGACATAGCAAAAGCTTAAAGTTAATAATGCATACACAATAGAATGAAAGAATCTGCAGGTCAACAAAAAGGATCAGCTTCCATTAAAAAAATGGAAGTAACATTTAGCAAGCAACAACAACAATCAGGCCAAATATGAACAACTGAACAATTGATAACAATATTCAAATTTATATAGAAACAAAATAAGTGATGAGTAAACCACAGAAGCAAAGGCCATTCATATTCTTTTCTGCAAACCATCAGAGAACTTGCTAAGCTAAATGGCCATCATTCAAATTAATACAACTCAAAAGAAGGAGTCAGTCTGGATTAAAGTCAAACAGTTTTCTAAATAATGTTTCTGCTTCCAAAGATGAGGTAAGTTGATATTTGATAGCATTATGTTGAAACAACAATTTGGACAGATAGGTCATTTGAAATGTAATGACTTTTTGAATGAACAAGGAACAATAAAGTGCTAAATTTTGTCTTAAATGTTCAATAGGAAGCATTATATCATGTGTAATTCTCAAGTTTATACCATTACATGTAAAGTTTATTCTCATTTTGCTGCCTTTAAAATTGCATAAACATCATGCCAGTTTAGTATCCTAATGGAGAGTACTTTTCTTGAGTCATCATTTTGATATTGTTTGAGGCCACTGTGAGCTCTTTAAATCACTATAGATTCAGCCAAGACAATTTAATAGACCAGCAAAAATGTTTGTGATGGTTTTAACACTGTCTGGTCAAATTTTCAGGCAGGTCATGAATAATACTATTATTTCTTCAGTTACAGGATTCTAAGTCCAGTAATTTTCCCTTAATCAGCTGGTTATGTGAAGTATGTGTAGCAGGTTGATTATTCAGTAAGTCCAGTATATCTTCACAAAGAGCAATATGCTCTTCAGAATTATTGATCCTTTTTGAAATATCTGAGAGTTGAGTTATTTGAGATACTTGATTTGAAATATTATCTATGGGATTATGTAGCAGTTGCAGCACCAATTTTAGATTATTGATAGTGAAGATTTGTTCTGGCTTAGATGAAGAACCTGAAGTTTTTTTTCACTTCTATAGTAGAAGACTTGTATCTCTAACTTGTAATCTCTTTCTCAGGAGATTAATGTGCAGACAATTTCATTTTTCTGGTACGGGTGCCCATGTGATCCAGGTCTTGAGACATATTTGAGAGTATTTATCAGCTTTTTAAATAAGTGAAAGGTAGAAAAAGTAAGGTTTTCTCGTTCAGGGTAAAGGCAAGGCAACTCCGGAATATGTGAAAAGGCATTAAACTTAGCAGCCCAGTAAACTGTCAATATCCTGGAGAGATACAACAACAATTTCCATAAAATGACAAGACACTGAAATTAATAATGGAAAGACATTGAACTAAATAAGCTTAATTTTGAACAAAGCAGGTTGAGCTGTGTTGCAGAGTTTCTTAGTCATCAGCATCCTTCTTAGTTGCCAGAGATTTAGTACAACAGCATGAGAAGAAGATTGGATCTCATTTATACATTCATTAATTGATATCATGTTACTGTTGGAGAAATAGCTGATATTATAAAATACAGAAAATTAGCAATACCACTAAATAATGAACATGTCACCTAAGTAGAATATACTGCTATTGAAAATCAAAGTAAAATTATTTGATGTCAGTGCATTACTCAATACATATATGCAATAACAATGATAGTTTAAATAAGCAGACAGATAATCCAATATTAAGTACATTTAATTATTGTAAAACAAAGTTAGAAAAGTTAATAGAATTCATATATAGTATACATATTAAAGAAGGTAAAACAACAGTGTCAAACACTGGTAAAAATTTAATTTTCCAATTAGCACACAAATGTTAACACTTTTAAAGGGCTTTTTTTATTTTACAAAATAAATTATATGATAAATAATGCCAGTTATAACAAATGGATTTTTGTTTGACAGAGCTGTTTGCCTCTGTAGCATGATACGTATGACAGATATACCCATAACTGGGTATGATAGGACTTTAGATATCCTTAACAAAATGGAAAAGTTTTTGTAATGCGTGCACTGCTAGTTTTTCACAGTACATTAAGCATAAAGAACTGCTGCTGCAGTCATACCATTGAAATTGTTGGCTGTCTTCTGAAGTGTAATAAATTAGTAAATGCATACAGTTTTAACACTGACTGAATACACACACACACACACACACACACACACACACACACACACACACACACACACACACACACACACACACACACACACACAAAATGGTCCTACTAGTCAAAAGGCTTTCTAGAAACAGACACTAGAATTTTAGAAATGGCTCACTATCTGAGAGTGAATAAGAGTCTGGTAATATTGTAATACAAAGTTACTTCAGAGGAATTCATATTGAGTAAATCATAGTATATTAGTTTGGTGAGCACTGTTAGTCAAATTTTCCTTAGGACAATAAATAAGCAGGAAATTGTACCTCTGCAGAAATATTTTCTGATTCAGGCTCTTGTCATTTTCTGTTTAAAGTTGAAGTAAAAGAGCAACTCATAGTACTATTACTTTGTTATAAAATTTATTCAAGCTTGTGAGCTTTACTCTTAATATGTATATCTGTGGAGATCAATGATAATATCTATCTGCTAAATAGCATCACACTGCAGTTTCAGTATAGTAATACATAATTGTAATATCTATTGTTTACAGTAGAAAAAAATCATATTAGTGAAGTTAAAAAAACAGTTTGATCATGAACAAATCCTCTTCATTTTATGACATTAAGTCTTAAGTGTCATCCAGGAATATTTGCCTTTAGCAGGTTTTCTTGAAGCACACAAGTCATTGTGATATTATCCTGTTAAAAGAAACATTGCAGCAGTTAATGGAGTGTTTATTTAAGTAGTGCATGGCACAGAAGGTATCAGTCAAAATATGTAATAAACATCTACCATGAAACTGAAACTGTAATGAGTAAAACTCATGTTAAAAGGTAATAATTCATTTTTATTATTTATGCCTTTTAAGCATTGCTTATCATGTAATACGGGTTGGCATATAGTTTAATAGCACAAATACATTATTTATTCATAAAAAGCGTATCAGCTGTAGAGTTGTACCTCTTATGTACATATGTGAGTTGATCAGTGGAAAATAATATTTGATAACCAACCACATAATTTCAGTTCATAGTTAAGTACTATGCTAGCTGCCCTTGTGGGCCATTTTAATCCTATCCAATTTTCCCTTCAAAGGTGAGAATTAAATACTGTACTTTATGCCTCTCAGGTAAACATCTTAATTATTCTAACCCCCCAGATCCGAGTTGATAGTCTTCAGTCATGACTGATAGTGTTGAAAAGGCTAGACATTTCATAACCATAAATTAAAATTAAATATTTACTTGTGAAATTATGATGTATTTCATTTTGCAAGTTAAAAAACTTGCTACATATAATACAACAATGCCTGGCTGTGAACAATATAAATGGAAAGTAGTTCCAGTATTCTAGTAACTTGCTTGGTAATATTTAAATAAATATTTAAATTAGCTTTTTCACTGCATAATTATTCTCCAGGATTAAATAAAATCCATGTATGCTCCATGCAGATCCTACATGGAATGTACCCATGTACATCGCCATGTTTCCCCCTTGGCAATGCTCCATGCATATTAATCAAGAGAGAGTGGTCAGTTATTATGCACATGTTGAGGCTTCCTGCAATGTTCTGTGCTACTGTTGAAATGTGCCCTGTATTAATAGTTAGTGTTTTAAATTTATAAACTGACTTTTGTCATTTTTTATTTTTTAATTTTTTTTTTAATGTCTGTTTGCATGGGGAGGTGTGGAGAGCAGCAATGCCAAACCATGCTTATACATAGACAGCTGACACCTGCCAGGCATCTATAAACAGAAAATGGGTGTAATTAATTATAATAACTTTTTTTTTGTTTTTTTGTTTTTTAGTGTCTCTTTGCAGGCTGTGGTGTGGAGCACAGCAATGCAAAGCTGGACTTACACATACACAGTAGACACCTGCCAGACATCTAAAAATACAAATCGGATGTAATTAATTATTTATTGCTACATATGTGTACACCCTTTTAAGCCTTTTTGTGTGGCGCACCTCGATTACTTTGTACTGTATTCAAAGGTATACTACTTTATATGCTATCCAAGTAGCTAAATGGTTAGAGTGACAGTCTACAGTTCTGTATGTCCTGGGTTCAAGTCCCTAGCACACATATCATTTGTTGAATGCAACATAAAATGTCTTTTAAATTCAAATCAATATTTTTACATTTGGGAGAGTTGTGCAGTGCTAAGCACTGCTTAAGCATAGTTAACAGCTAATATTGTTTGTGCATTGCTAAGCTTCACTAAAACCACAATTGTGAGAGGTTTTACAATGCTCAGGTCTGCTTAGTTGATTTATGCAATACTAAGCACCGTGGCACTTTTTCGAATGTTGTTAAATGAAGTGTAAGGGTGGGGAAAAAGCCTATATTAAAGGCAGCAGGCAAGAATTCTGCACAATTTGTTGGAGTCTACTTAGCTGCTGATATGCCAGGCATTGCTGGAGAGGGTGCATGCTTTTGGTCACAGAGATGGGGTGTGCAGAAGTCCAGGATTTTTGTTGGGTTCCTTATACAGAATTATGAACCTAGGCTGCAGCAGGGCAGTTGCCAGAGCTCAGAGTACAAGACTGAGGATTGGGATCAGTTGACCAGGGATCTTACTAGTGTTACTGACATCCTCTACACTGGTGAGCAGTGTCATCACCACTAAAAAGACATGAAGCAGAAAAAGAGGGGAACTTTGGGCACTTTGTTCCAACTGGCTAGGGCTGGGCATGTCCCACAAATATGTAAGTATTTTTTCAACTGTTTTACCAAAATGTAAGTTGAATATGTACAAAACTAGTATGCATAATGGTGTGCTTCTCTCCCAACAGCTGCAGCTGAGAGGACTTGCAATATTCAGTCCCATGCTGGATGCCAGACCAGGTTGCACCATGACTATGGTAAGTACAGATCTATGTAATGCAATAAGCAATAAAGAATAAAAAAGGTAATGTAATAAAGAATAAACAATAAACACTGTAGTGCAATAACTGGACAATTAGAACTTTAGTGCAATAAATGAATCATAACAACTGTACTGCAATAAACAAGGGAATTATCAGCAATACCAATAATGTGTGAAGTGGCATTGTGGTTTCTTAAATAACCCGTCTTAATATTTGCAGCATGGTCAAGTGTAAAACTGTAGTAGCTCTACAATGCAAAAGGAATGTCCTGTAAAATGATTTTCTCAACTAATAGTATGTTTCAAAGTTGTCTCCAGGCCAATTACAGTCACATTTCATCCAGTCCAGGAAGAAAAGGTATATGGCTGTGGTAGCCCAATGTATGAGTAGATTGTGTTTGTATATTTCACATAGAGTTATCAGCAATACCAATAAAGCATTGAGCAGCATTGTGGTTTCCCAAATAAATCTGTCTTGATAATATGGCTGCATTTATTGCATGTGTGTTCTACTGTCACTGCAGTCAAGTGTAAAAGTGTAATAGCTCTACAATGCAAAAGGAATGTCATGTAAAATGTCATTCTAAAGTAATATTATGGGTCAAGGTTGTCTCCAGGCCAATGTACATCACATAATGCTCTCATTTTCTTCCACTCCAGGAACAAGAGGTATATGGTTGAGGTAGCCCACTTTATCAGCAGATAGTGTGTGTAAATTTCACAGATAATTACCAGCAATAGCAATAAAGTGTTAAGCAGCATTGTGGGTTCCTAAATATATCTGTATTGATATATGCAATAGGGTTGTAGTTATTGCATGTCTGTTCTAAGTTGCTGCAGTCAATTGTTACATTATTTTCAGATGTCCCCTGCAGACACAACTATCGGGCTCTACACCCATGCCTGCAAACTAAGGCATGATGACTGTCTAGTTTACTTAATGTACACAAACTTGCCTCTCAACTGTCACAAATTTTTGTAATGTAATTACAACTGCCTAATCTGTCTGTTCCATGATTACCACAAAAATGATTACCTGGGATGGTATATATTTTTAAATCCATTTACATAACAGCTTGGTAGTTATGTAAGTCCACATTATGTGAAACTGTTATGTGTAGTTGTGTACCTGCATTTGTTACTGCTTGGCCCATACACTCCCATGCTAACAGGTATGTATGTGTTACATCAGCTATAGAAGAATTATAGTCACTGTACTCACAACTGACACTGCACACCTGTAGAAGTTTGTAGTTGTACTCTGTGTAGTAATATTAACTGTGAGATAACTAATGGTATGTTTTTCTCTCTCTACCCACCCCTTATTTTATTTAATTTATTATTGTCATCTATTATTATGAATTTAATATTAACATGTTTTGTTACACTGTTTTACTGGCCTTATGGTTTAATTCATACTGGTTTGCTATTAACATACTGACTGTTATGTTACATAATGTTCTGGTACACATAACATACCTTAATATGTATTTGGATTAATAAATGTTATTATGTTCCATTCTGTTAATACTAGCATTTGTTTAGTTAGTACTAACTTTGACTTATTGTTATAACTACTTTCCTACAACTCATCAAGGTTGGCCAGTTCCTCGTGATCCACCTACCTTGCCTCCTCCATCCATGGCACCAAGCTCCAGCATGTATGGAACCCAGCCTGGTGGTGCCCCCTCTATTGCCCCTGCATTACCTGTGGCATTGGATAGTACCACCCCAAGGAACAGGGCTGTCCCCCTCTGGGAGCAGTGGTGGAGGGGGAGTTGTCACCCATGACGAACTGCCAGGTAAAGTGTACAGGATCATCTTCCGTGGGTTTGGATGACACCTGCACTGGATGGAGAGCATGCTGGCCACCCTGTTAGAGCAGGGTTGCCCCAGATTCCAGGATCTACCACTGCCACCCAGAGGCTAGTGACAGAACAATGTCAACACATCACATCACACAGCTTCACTAAGCTCCGCTAATTGGAGGTATATTGATATATGTGTTTTAAATAATAAACATGTACAAAATAAACACCTGTCCCCTATGTTGAACCCATGACCATCACACCTATAGTGTGCTGCATTAACCTGCCATGCTACAAAGCTGTTAATTAAAACAAGTGATTTAAACAAAACATAGTAATTGCAGGTTATAGTCATTAAGTGTGTTTCAGTAGAGCTGCACATTGAGCCGCATCACACAAACTTGCTTAAAGATAAATGGAAAAATTAGGATTGCACCATGGAGTCTGGTGCAAGACTACACTACTAGAAATCTATACACACAAGAAAGGATGTAAGTGATGTCTCTAATAGCAGATAAATATCCCCTTTTATCAGCAACATTTACAAGTACACCTGCTAAGGAATAACTGGAAAAATACATATACAATAGAGACCTTGGTGCAGAAATACATCCAAATAAAGCCATGCACATAATGATGGCTTTAAAAAAGTATGCCACCGCCTGTTTGTGTGTACTTATATATTGCAAGTACACCTGCTGTAACAGTGACTCAGTAGTTCAGTCTGGTAATGCCTTGCAAGCAGTACATTTTGCCACACTCAGTCCTGGGCTCAAATGGGTGGAGCAGTGGTGCAATGGTTAACATTTTTGCCTCACAACAAGAGGCTCTCCGGTTTGATTGTCGTCTGGGGCACCTTCTGTGTGGAGTCTGCATGTCTTCCCTGCATTTGTGTGGGTTTCCTCTGGATACTCTGGTTTCCTCCCACATTCAAAGACATACATCTGGAGTGTTTCTCCCCGGACCTCCGCTGAAAATAGGCTCTGTCCTAGTTGAACTTTCCCGGTTAACAAATGTTAAATAAAAGTTAAAGAAAATAAATAAATAAATCCAGTGGTGTGTAGCATTTAAATAAGATTATTGTGAAGCCACCAATTAATCACTGACTCATGCACTCTTTATCCACACAATACAATACGAATTAAATGCCTGTTTGTCATTGATGGAAGTTACAGATCTGAAGATGGGAACACACTTTACATATCCCTATAGCAAAACTATAAGTGCTTAAAGTGTCACATCATGCATTAACATGCATTCACAGAGGATTTTAACTCAGGTAATGCAAATGACGCCCACTACTATCAGAGTTCAGCTCACAATCCTGTCAAACTCACAGTGCAGATTAGCACATCTGCAAAACTAACATGCACATATGAAGCCCCCTGCTTGTAACAAGGACTGCCAGCATACACATTCCAAATGAGTACCAAACTGTAACACGTGGCCTGACAGTTGCCTAAATGGTGGATATAATGTTATATTTATCCCCTATGTTGCTCAAGGACACAACAAACATGTAGCCTAGTACTCTGTTAATGATATTGTTGCCTAACATACTTACCTTAAACACATGCCTTAACACATGCCTTAAATGGAGTGGAATGGCTACCCTCACTCTGGCTTTGCCTCTACTACAAGGCTGCCACAGCTGCCACAGTTAATCCGACAGCATGTTGTCCTCCAAAGTGTTCACACTCTCTGCCTAGGCCTATTACCAGCAGCAGCAGCTCCAGCCTGTACCACACACATTTCTATGTCTACAGACCTACCCTCTGTGATGACGTAGTCTCCTCATCCCAGTAAAGTCCAGCATGACATATCAGAAAGCGCTTGCAATCTACATGGAGGTCTTATATCTTGTACAGTGGTTGCATGCCATTGGCTGATGATACTGCAAATCAGTTGTGTTGCCTGCAATTAGCATTGAAGAACCACAGATTGGTTAAGAGGCAATCACCTGCTAATCAGAAGCATGTTAAAAGGCAAACATGCTAGCTATGGGGAACTATTTTGTATGAGACTTTCTGCACACAGAATATGCATTTGCAGAAACCTAAATATCACCATATATCAACAAAGGAGTTTTTCACTCCAGCAGGTATGTAACCTTTTTGTTTACAACAGGATGCAGATGTGTGAATATATTTACAGGGAACAGGGGTTACAGCATTAAGCCTTTCTTAGAACCATGATAATGACATGTCATTGATATCCAGATTTGTTACACCTATAGAGGACGTACAATACATCAAGGGTGGAATGCTTTTTGTCAATGTGGCACACTGGTCTCTTGGGATTGTCCCTTTATAGTGGTTGCAATAACACACTGCTATTTCTTGGCACTGTTGTTTTGACATATTATCAGGGGGTTACCCCTAAGGAACCCACTACAATAGACTCCAGTGATGAGTGTATGATCATACAGCAGTATCTTTCATGGCACACATGGGAATAGCTGACTATCACTGGTATCTTAGCTGTATAAACAGACTTAGTATGCTTGCACACTGTGGAATATGACATCTTTAAGCAAGCAGTGGATACTGCCAGCCTGTCTGTTCTTGCTGTATCTCTACATAGTGAACTTTCACATATGTGATCCTGACATGTGTTCCCATTCTGTTGTCTTTCAGGACACATGTATCCACAAGGCTGTGCACCTTTCATGGATGCTGAGAATGAGATTATACTTGAAGGCCTCCAGCAACACTATGAACTCCTACTGTCCATGGGAAGGCAAAACAGAGAACAGCAAGCAGCAGTGTGGGCTTACCTAGTCTGTGACTTGAATGCTACAGGTAATCAGAGCAGGACATATAAGCAGGTTCGATACCACACAATGGATATGATCAATGCTGCACACAGAAGATCAACAGATCAGCCAGGGATCATGGCATCATGAGTGGAGGGCCTCACACAGAACAACCACTCTCAGCCACTGAGGAATTCCTGGCAAACCTAGGCACACACGACAGCTCCCAGGCATCTACCACACCGTACATCATGGATGTGGGTGCCAGTTTCCATGGCAGAGGAGCATACAGGTAAGCTTAGTTTGGTCACCGTTACAATATTGTAGCATTCAGTGTGTCAGGGTGTACATACTCTTACATGGATGTCAGGTCTGTGTTCTTTGGGGGGGGGGGGCAGTTTAACTGCAGTTTGACTTTCCTGCTCAGATGTTGACCGATATAATAATTAACATAGTAACTACTGTAAATGTGAGATATATGGAAGTATTACCTTGTTGTGGTGCAACATGCAGTTATACTGACATTACCTCTCCCTCTACATTACACAGGTCTGTCGGGTATCGAACAAGGTCATGGTCCTGCTCCTGGTATGCACAACACTGTTTTGTTATAGATGTAGGTTTGTAGCAATGCAATCCCTAATGTGTCATGCCAGGCCTGCTGCCTGGAGTGCTGTACTGTGAGCATGATTGCCAACTGCACAGATATTTTATGACTGTACATATGTTACAGTCATGTGTATGATTTGTAGGTGTCACCACACTGATAGATGCCAAATTATTGTCAGGACATTGCAGATTGCCATATGTGTCAACTGTGCAGAGACTTTACAAATATCAAAAGTATACCTCATTTTCTGCTAATGAAATTGCTGTGAACATATCTTTTATTACAAGTAGCTACAGCTGTTTGTGTGGATAGTAATGTCCTCTTGTTCTACTATATGAGGTTGGGGTTTCAACAGGTCTGTAATAGTGCTAGTAGTGTATAGAGCTGTACATTTATTGCAGTAAAGTACTGCAGAACATAATAGAGTAGGTATTAATGTACTGCTTTTTCCTCTCTTATCAAAGGTGACCAGGGGGGTTGATCTCTGTCCCCTACACAACCTGATGTCAGTGTCTCTTCATACTCTGATGATGATGGCAGCCACAGTAAGGCACAAGTGGGATTTTTGGGGGTTGAATATGTCCCAGAGGTTGACATCAATCTTCTACCCTCATTGTCACTGCACACACTCAGTATGCCTACACAAACCCAGTCCCCAGAGACACAGATATTGGACAGTCAGATGGTGGGGACATTGAACAGGAAATTGTGGCAGGTGGATTGGTAGGGGTGCTCATAGGAAGTCTGCTATCCTTCCACCACCTTTTTCAGGTGTCACATTATGGTTCACTCAGTGTATGTTTTAGCCCATCATGGAGGCACAGGCACATTCTGCAAGGAACTCCAGATATGCTCAGAGTTATGGATGCAGCACAGTCTGACATCTGTGACTGCCTCCGCCACTTTTGTGACACTCAGTTCACTGATGAAGTAGACAAAAGGTGGGCAGAGACAGTGTCTGTCTTGAAACACACAGCATCTGTGCTGGAATGTGTGGTTGGAGTTGAGCATCAGCCTTAAGGATGTAGATCGACAGTCCCATTTGCTGAGTCCAAGTGGCCATGCACAATAACTCTGCTATAGTGGCAGCACATCCAGTGCTACAAAGGAGGGTGTGCAAGACTTGGCAGGCCATGGAATCATGGCCTTGGGCATTCCTGTGGAGGACATGGTCCCAGCAGACAGCAGTCACTGTCAGTTACTAGTACTGCTTCTGACTTTGAACATGGAGGTGCCAGTGCAACTCCTGGTAGAGACATTTCCCACATTTGGGCCCAGAGATGGTGAACTGTCAGCTCTACCATGCATGGTTTGAAGCTGTCCAACATAAACATATGAAGGGTTAGCACTGAGCTTGACTGTGTTCACTCACAAACCACTGCCAAATGCAGGTCACCTACAGATACACACACAGCACAACTCCATGGTCCACCTTGTCTGCTTCCCTTTCTCATTCACACACATGCTGTCAATCTTTTGGGTCAGTCTAGGCCTCCAGCATCCCCACACAACTCCCTGTGCAATTGATGATACCTGTGCCACATCCCTGTCATTCTCATCATTTTTGAGGGAAATGAAGCTGTGTGTCAGATGCACATATAATTTACCATACATATGTGTAATGCATTGTGTAGCCATGCCTCTTGTAGTGGTTACTGACAGATACTGTATACTGACATTTGTAATGAGTAAGCCACATAATTTCATGTACCTTATGTTGTATGATATTGTAATGGCTGTATACTTACACAGTGAAAGGCGTGTCACGGAGCTGTTTATGTTACTGTTTCAGGATTCTGTTGTACACACCCATGGACACACAGCAGCAAGACAGCCATAGATATCACAGCACAGGATAGACTATCTACACAGAAGAAATATGCCCTCAGCAAGGTACAGCACTATAGGTGCATGGCTCCATAAGTCCATATGTGTGTAACAGGCTAACAAGGACAATGGCCTCATGTAGCATACTCATGCATCCCTAATCTAATGATGCCCTTGATAAGTGTCAGCAGGGTGTTGGGAGCTATGACATCTACAAGCTGTTGTGTTGGGGATGACCCATCTTCACATTTCCTGTGTCCAGTACAGATATTTATCCAACGACAGCTATGATTGTCGTGTTCTGCATCCCATGGTGTAACCTGAAAACGATATGTGTCACAGCAGATGTGTGCTTCACATGCATGTTATCTGCAATGCGTATTGCAGAACTGTGGGACCTGTGTGGCTGCTACAGTTGTAGGATATGCCTGTGTAGTGACAAAGCAAGTGTGCCATTGTACACCATGATAGGTCTGATGAGTGCCACCTTCAGTATGGCAATGACAGTTTGGGTGTTAACATCACAGACTTATCTGTTTATGATGTACAACACTGAATGCATCCTCACATCCCACCAACTACTGAAAGTAAAAGGTTACATTTCTCTCTGTGTCCATACATCCATAGTTAATGGCTCAACTGTATGTGGTGTGCAGATACTACTATATTTCACATGGGTGGATGACTTTCCAAAGGGTAGTATTGTGCAGTAATTGGAATTTAATATTTGTCACTGGCTCAGACCACAACTGAATGTGTGTCACAGGCCATCATGGTTAACTGTCGGTTCTGTGTGGGATTCAGTGACAACCCCTGATATGCAATCACCTGTTAATATAACTAGTCAGATGGCACTGACAGTGGCTGTGACTGCAGAGAGGGAATGGCTAGAGGCAGTATGCCACCAATGATGTCTGGCAATATCCACTGGTGACTGGCATCATTGCAGCTTAGGTCTCCCAATGCTATCTTCCCAGATTATGATTGTCAGACACTTGCCTACCCACCAACTGACATAACACTCAGTAGATAACCTACACAGTTTCCAGCAATGCCTGTTGGCCTAATATTGTCAAACATCTTGTCAGGCTATGGTAGGTAGAGTAAGTAATATTCCCATCATTCATTGCATAATGTAACACTCAATGGGGTCCACCAGTTAGAGTCAATAGGCACAATGTGGCCTTGAGCATAACAAATGGTGTGTGGTCCAGTGTCAGTAAGTGTATGACAGTGTTACTGTTTGTATCCATGCTAACTCCTTTCATGGCATTTCATGTCACATAAATCAGAGGTCTGGGGCCACTGCTTGCAACTACATGCTAGTTGTCCTTTGTCCACTTCCAGCATGTTCAAAGAAGAGAGTCATCCAAGGTGTGTGTACAGAGTGCAGACAAAGACATTAGGGAAGTGTAATATGTATACCCGTTGAAGGTAAGGTGGGGCTTTACACAGGCATTCTGCAGTTGGACACTAACCAAGTGGTGTGTACTGGAAGGACACAATTACCTTGTGAAAACTATGGAAAGCAAGGGAGTCCACAGAACTGCCAGTGCCTGGCAACTACTAATGCTTGTCTCACCGACACCACCTCACATAGGATATCATGCTCCAATATGTTTTCTGCAATCACAAATTAAAACAGTACTAGGAAGTCCATGATGACATGCTGGACACAACCTGTTTGCTGATCCACATAGCTGTCTCACATCATTAAAGGCTCTGTAAGCTTCTCAAACTCTTTTCCAAGTAGATGCCTTGATTACCAACCTGGGCAATCGGTGGCTTTTGCATGTGTTATGCCATCTGTTCCAGGGTTGGTGGTATTTCACTAGAGAACTGACAAGAGGGGCATTAGAAGCCACTGCTGTAGCACCACAACATAATGTACAGTATCCATTGACATAGATATACAGTCTTGCTGTAACAATCAGAACATTGGCAGTGAGCCATCATAGGCGATGCTTTAGCATGCCATGCATCCTGCCCTTCAACAGATTACTGGTGCATATCTGCATAGCATGGCTGTGAGGCCTACTGCAGTAGACCGAGCACTTTTGGCCAATATTTGTCCACCTGCCATATGTCCTTGGCATATCATACTGTACAGGTATGCACCCAATACACATGTCTATGTTCCCAAATCATACAACACAACAATCAGTGTGCTGTCTAGTTGCTTGACCAGCATCATACTCTTGCCAGGCTAAAGTAATGTCAGCAAAGTTGAACAAATCCACTATACATGCATGGGCATCCACATCTTCACTGCAAGGTGTGCCTACAAACACTGTATATCACGCTGTCAATCCCAAGGGTGTAGCAGCATGCCCCACCTTTGCAGGACCTACTGCTGAGGTGTGGGGAGTGTCCCCACCCCTCTACTCCTATGACACACAAAGACAACATGTGACAAATGTGACTGCATTTCAAACCTTGCTGCCATGGTGTCTCCAATAGCAGTCATTACATATGGCAATGATCATTATGCGAACATGAACAACTCACATCCTACACCACCTACACCCACATCACAAACATCTGCATGTGTGCAGCTCCTTACCAGACACATTGCCAAACAGATACTTCAGAACATCCTGCCTCTGGAGTGCAGAGTACACATATAACTCCATGCACCACTCTCTCACTATTCTTACAGCTGAGGCAAAAGTCAAAGCACACCACTTATAGGTGATTATATTGTGAGACACACTGATGTCTGTGTCAAGTGACTACATATGGAATAGGTCACAGATAGCTGTCTGTGGGCTGAATCAATAGGCCATACTACACATTGCCACAAATAAAGGGATATCAGTGAACATAATGATGACACCATAGTTCCTGCAGGTGTCTACAGCTAGGGACATATGTCACTGGCCTGTATGCAGACACATAACTGTGCTGAGCCAGTCTGTGTTTCTCCTGGGTTTATGCATATCTTGTGGCTGCAGTTGACACTCACCTGCGATGATAGCTCCATACACATGGAAATTGATGGAAGTCAATAATTGCCTTAGCATATGGTGTCATTGTCAAGGGATCTACTTCATGTCTGCCTGGGATGCCTTGCTCAACAGACATCAATGCTTCACCAGTGATAGTGTTCATCTCTCACCTCTGAGATTTGGAGTAACAGCTATGGCTACTGATGCCCCCACAATGCATCTTTGATGCACTGTTCAGAGAAAAGTTGTTAATAAGAAAACTATCTTTATACAAAATCATGATTATGCTGCTACATGGTGGGTATGGCAACACTGAACCCCACTCTATGTAATGTGTCTCCAACCTGAATAATGCAGACGTGTGCAGTCAAGGACATCTGGTTCAAGGCTGTGGACAGCACCACAGCCATACCAGACTACATGTCCATCCACATCTTCACACCTTAAAATGACAGTGTTCAAGATAATGTAGGTGGTATATACATACTCATTAAGGATAAATATACATCCAGATTTTGTGAAACACTGTGATTTCCTGGAGGCAATGCAGGTGCCATTCAGTACTGGAAGGGCGCATTATCAAGCAACAACTGGCTACAGGAGCAGCTCCATGTATCCAGATAACCATTGTGCATATTTGTATGTACATGTATCTATCAAGATATATCATTACATCATGTTATGGGGTGGTATTAAGTGACCACCAGCTGTGTTGCTTAGTTGTGCTGCAGCTCACTTGCCAAAGGTTAGTCTACGTACTTAATTACAATGGGGAACCAATGTATTGCAACATATGTTTACCAATAAGGGTGACCGCTGCAGCCCACAGTGTGAGGTCCTCCCTGGTGGGATCTGACCACAGATCAGTGTCATTAAAACTAACAGCAGTAACTCCCTCTTGCCGACAGTACAGACATATATTTCAACAAAGCTGTTTATTACCTCCTGTGGGATGGTTTACATAGCTTGACTGCACCTCCCCCCTCTGATAGGAAGACATGTTTGCAGAGCTGTACACATGTGCATTATGGCAGCAGCATTACAACTGTATGAACTCAGCTGTACCTGACAGGGGGAACACAGGTTTCCCATTGCACAGCAGACCTGCCTGGTGGACAACTGCCATTATCCGGCTGTACAATAGGAGGTGCATATTGCTGTTTGACAGTTGGGGTGAGGGTGCTTCACCCTAAAATGGTGATACAACCTCCTCAGCTACAACACCCACATAGTGTTGTGATGTTGTGTAGACACATTAAGTGACAAAATTAGCCACTCACACCAAGCAGAACCACAAAGCACAGTGTAGTTACATGTACAACCTCAAAGCACAGGCCCAGATTGTCATTCAACTCCTACTTAATGATGCCACATAGAATGGGTATGTAGCCATAGCTAACCTGTAGCCACACATGTTCTGCATCAACTTTACCCCCCTGTCCCCACCACATATAACACATGACATTCCTACAACCTGTCCCATAACTCGCACATCTACAAAGTAGGTTGTAAATGGCCACTGCATCTATTGGACATGCTAACATCCTAGGCTGCATCCTACATGGGATGTGACATAGATTGCTAACACTATTGGGAGCACCTTGCAATCATAGTGAAACCACTTGCTGAACCCCAGCTGACTGGACCTCTGCACAGAGCTAATGTATGCACTGACCACCAGAACTACATACATCTTTTCCTGAGTATCTATACCTGTAGGGCCATAGGGGCAATCATCATGGAGCTGATCAGCACACATATATGTGATCTACATGCAGTTGACTGTGCACTGTTTGCATGTCTGACAGGGAGATCATGACTGTCAAATGTGGTGGACATTTCTGAGGCAGTCACCAAGGACTTGGGTGAGGGGACATCAGGGCATACAACCCCCTGAACTGAGCCAAGCCATCTGACTATAACCCCACACTCAGGCACCATGTACAAAGCACCCATTTAGGCATCCATGGTACTATCATTGTAGGGGTCACTTAGTAGCCCATTGATGGCACACATACTCAACATAAGGACATCCACCTCCAATATGTGATCTGTAAGCAGCAGTGTTCAACAGGCTCAGTCCTGGGTCCTGTACTGCTTGGAATCTGTTCAAGCAACTACTGACTTTCTGTTGCTAACAATGTTGGCTGATGTCTGCAAAGTGTGAGCACTCTTGGAGTCTATGAGTTATGTCAATATCCTACAGGAGGGTAAAGATGGACAAATGCCTGTTGACATTGTAATGGTCATACACTCCATGCAAATATATATGCAGTATCATTTCCATCACTAATACTTATATACCTGGTAAGCAGGACATCATTTGCAACATGTGATGAACATACTCAGGGGTGAAAGAACTGGGCACACAGACCTGGCAACACAGGTTTACACCTAATGTGCCTGAGATCACCATGTCTCCCTAGTGGTATGATGGGAATCATGTGTTATAGCTGATGGCACAATCACATGTAATTGACATACTCTTACCCTCCATGTACTCTTCCCTCAGCATGTCAATAGCTGAGTGCAATGGCCATTTTGTAATGGACCTTTCCATGCAGTAATGGCACTTGCACACAACAGTATGGTCCCTCACAAGGGAAGTTCATGTCTTCAGCATGTGTTCAATGGGGATAATCTGAAGTGAGTGCCATTGTAGCCTGTGGCATATAGACTACTCAGGGGTGATGTCTGCCTTGCATGCAGGGTAATGTGTGACCCTGCTTGTTTTTAATGCTGCATATTTGTAGCTGGCATAGTACATGGATTAATCGCTTTAAGAACAGTAACCTAGTATGTGATGTTAATAAAACATGCTGGTGAAAGAGATTTATCTAGCAGACTTTAACCCACCTTTGCAACAGATCCCTGGCTAATTGCAAGCAGAGCACCTCAGTGCATGCCATCTGTATGACTGGCTGGGTGACTGTCATTTAACTACAGGGCTTCTTCCTGTGTCCCCCCTGGACTGGGGCAATGTGTGCTGATCATGCAAATAAGGGTATACAGTTGTCTCCAATTGTGATAGCTGCATGCTATTATGCTAGTGAAGTTCAAACATCCTATGGTTTCATTAGCTGATGTAAATTGCTCTAACAGACACACACACACAAACATGGCTATATAGACAACAGCACCACTTCCAACTGCTGCATACAGGACACAGTAGGGCACACATGTAGTGCAAGTTGGCTGTATGTAGATTAGAACACTTACCAATGTACACCGTACAGATCACAG
The DNA here is from genome assembly GCF_019279795.1 of Protopterus annectens. Lineage (NCBI taxonomy): Eukaryota > Metazoa > Chordata > Ceratodontiformes > Protopteridae > Protopterus > Protopterus annectens. The sequence continues at coordinate 1,323,947,039 of NC_056735.1, forward strand.
TACGTGATGCATACAACACACCTCGTATCTGATAGTACTGTCGGTGTAGGACATATTATGCTTGATGACATCAGCAGGCCAAGTTGTGGTCAGGCATTTTGAGGGTAACATCACCTGCTACAACTAAACTTCTGCAAAATCCTACTTCTTTGTAAGTTATTGAGGTGATCATATTTATACCATGCACACACACTCACACACACACACACACACACACACACACACACACACACACACACACACACACACACACACACACACATTACGTGGCCTGCAGTGAGATTAGAGCCCCTACCTATCTAGTCTTACACACTATAAATCACAGTATTTATTGCATGCACCATGGTTTCAGTCAAATGCTACAATGGCAGCTGGTAGTCTTAAGGTAGATGACATCAGGCCTTGTAGAAGAGGGCAGTTTGGAAGCCAGCAGCAACTTACAGGTCCCAAAAGTTGATAACCATTATAGCTTACTAGACAATGAGGGTTTTTCTGTTGTTTGGCACAGGGATAAACACAAAAAGTGGCCTGCAGTGAGATTAGAACCCCTTTTCTATCTAGTTTTACACACTAGAGATCACAGTACTTATCACATCCACCATAGCTTAAGGAGGGTACTGCAATGACAGCTGGTAGTCTTAAGGGTAAATGACATCATCAGGCCTTGTAGAATAGAGCAGTTTGGAAACCAGCATCAACTTATAGAACCAAAAAGTGCATTTCCATTGCAGTTTGATAGCCAATGAGGGCTTCTTAGTTGTTTGGCAGGGGGATACACACACACATGTACCAAGTGGCCTGCAGCAAGATTAGAATTCTCTACCTATCTAGTCTTACACACTACAAATCACAGTACTTATTGCACATTTCACAGCTGATGTCTGTTTTATATGTGATTGCAGGTGAAGTATTTGTGGATTAAACAAACTAGACCTGTGTTGAACAGCATCTCTGGCCTGCAGAGTTATATTGCTTCATACTGTTATCTGCATGTAGTATCCTAGCAGTGAGATACCTATTATTATCCTAGCTATGTGTCTACAATTACCAGTATGGCTATATGTGGCTGTTTGCACTTGGATGGGAAAGCCTGTGGGCAGGAACAATGTGCCCTGTTCATGCATGCATAGATAACATTATACATCACACCACCTGCTCACCTGTTGCTGTCTATGTGGTAACAACCAGCAAGAACAGGGGTCTGTAGGTAAGAGCATTATATACTGTTGGGCCCTTATTTTGGATCCTTTGAGCAGCATTATAGGTGTGCTAGAGCAGCTTTACTCACCAGTATTAGGGTATATAGGAAAATACAGACATCCACATGCATATTTCTGTATATAACAGGGATTCATATATAAATGTAGCTGTGTGTGTGTGTGTGTGTGTGTGTGTGTGTGTGTGTGTGTGTGTGTGTGTGTGTGTGTGTGTGTGTGTGTGTGTGTGTGTGTGTGTGTGTGTGTGTGTGTGTGTGTGTGTGTGTGTGTGTGTGTGTGTGTGTATGATAGGCATATGTGTTATGTAGATATATGGGGTTAGACTGAGAAGTATGTTTTATATATATATATATATATATATATATATATATATATATATATATATATATTGTTATAGGTATATATCTATTTGAATATACTATGTATGTGAGAGAGAGAAAGATAGTGACAGATGGATATGTATACATATATGCATGTATGTATGTATGTATGCATGTATAGACATATGAATGCATAACAGGTCATTAAGATCAGAGGGCAACGGGATTGCACTCAGTTTAACTAAGTGTATGGACATGCCCAGTGGGGCTCTCAGTACTTATAAAGTGACTCCAGGCCACACCTACCTGCACTCCAGTCCAGGATTTTGTGTGTTACAGATGCTGACATCTGTCCTTGTTTCTGCTGTACTGTACTTCACTCAAAATGTCCATGGCATTCTCCAGCTGTCTGATGTAATTAATATGTGACATAGGTTCATAATGTTACACCACACACAGACTGACAATCTGTAAAAACACCAACATAATAATACTTCACATCCAAAAGACATGGATACCTCCAGATTTGAACAATCAATGGCATCACCTATGTTAACTCCCCTAATCTACTAAGCCACACAAGCTGCCAGCCAGAGAGTATTCATTCATCACACTATCACCAGCATATATATGCATGTTGTTATTCCTGCATTAAGTGAGACATGATCGATTTCTATGTTACTGACCTGAGTTTGCCTGGACCACTGATATACTATTGCAGACCTACTGTTAAAGCGGTTATATGGGAAAACTGTTGTGTTGAGTGTGGGAGAACAACAGCACATGTTCTGCTGAGATACGCAGTAGTCCAACTATTATGTGACCCCACTGTTTAACATCTCCCTTGACTGATGTAGTGCATATTCAAGCCATAAGGCCAAGTGAATATTAAAGAATGCATACTAGTGGAATAGGTAACTGTAGTCCACTGTGAATGTTACTTGTGTCCAACTAGCCCAATATACTACCTTGCATAAATGCAGTGGATTCATACATACTATAGCATGGTATAGTAATTCTTACAAGTAGTGTGTAGGTTAGGGATTTACCTTGAGAATGCAGCAGTTGACAGAACTATAGTTCAGGGCTGACTCTGTCTAATGCAAGCACACAGCCAATGCATGGACAGGTACAGGCTGTGTGGGTTGCTTGGCATAAATTTTAATATATGTATGTGAGTACGAGTAAGGTTTCAGTCCCTAGGGCCCTAGAGTGTCAGTGAATGTGCTATGCATTGTCTCTTAGCCAAAGCCAGGGTGTACTGGGCATGCCTACATCTGCCTACAGGGACATCATTAGGGGGTTCCTCCTCTGAGTCCTCCTGTGAGCGTAACTGTGGTGACCTAGGCAGTAGTGGGGGGCTGTGTATCCCTTCTCTCTGCTGCAATTGTTATCACAGTATCATATTGTGTAGCACAGCACATACTATGAACATATGTGCACATGTGGCTGGAGATTACTGCAAGGCTCCAACAGATATATCGAGGAACCAGAACCGTTACTTCAGAAGCCTAAACACATGCTCTGTGATGTTCCTAGTTTGTGCGTGTGCCTCATGGCGTTCTTCAGTGGGTGTGTGTGCATTTATGATTGGTGTCATCATCCATGGTTCCAGGATGTAACCAGCATCCCCCAGTAAATGGCAATGTGGGATTTCCCTCCTAGCAAGCAACTGGTACAGCTGTGATGCATGCCAGATATGGGAGTCGTGATATCTGCCAGGGGTGCCCGCACACGCATTCATGATAATACTCTGGGCATTGCAAATGACCTGGCAGTTGATGGAGTGATACGCCTTGCTGTTGATGTAGATTCTACCTTCCTCACTAGTCCAATCTATGGCACCCAGTACCTCAGGGTAGTGTGCTACATGGTATAAGTGTGGCATATTGCTGGTCTTTGCCTCAGCAGTGAGGGGAAAATAAATGTGCTCACTGGCATGTGGTAGCAAGACATTCGGGAACTGGTGGAGTGACCTGGATGCTGATGCCTGTGAGACCCCAATCATGTCCCCAGTTGGTCTTTGGAAAATAACTGTAGCTAGTATCCTAAGGACAACACATACCTTTGTTTTCAGTGGGATGGGTATCCCTCTTGTGGCTCTGGGTCTGATTTGAGGGTGGCAGAGCTCAGTGAGTTCTTGTAGTATTTCCCTGTCCACCTTGCAGTGCTCTACAATCTCCATCTCACGTAGCTCCTGGTAGGTTATCCTACAGCTGAACATTCTTCTTCTCTGTATAGGCCTATTGTCGGCAGCAGCAGCACTGACTTCAGCATCTAGCACATACAGATGTAGCAGACCTGCAGCAGCTCCTAGCATTCTCTCAGTTAAAATTCACAAGTCTGTACTTCAATGGTGCAAGGTATTGGGAAAAGTCAGAATGTAAGGTGTATGCATACTTTATAGAGCTCTGCTGTAGGTGCAGAGTGCGTGATTGGGTAACTATGATCCATTGCACCTGCCTACAATATAATTAACAGCATTTCATGGCCCTATTTTAGGTTAAACAAGGGTCAAAACTAATTAAATGCATTTATTTTTTTTAAAAACACACTGAGCGTGGTGGCACACAGCTCAAACATGTGCAGGAAAGGTAAACAAAGCTTAGAAGTCAGTGGACACACCCCTTGTAGGGGACATGGTCAGCC
>NC_056735.1:1323956224-1324090290 GCF_019279795.1 Protopterus annectens
TGCATTCGAACAATTAATAAATGTAATAAATGCCTAACATTTGCCTTAAAATTCTAATTCTCATTCTGATTTTAATTCTCTAATCTAACAGTTAACTCTAACATCTTAGTTAATATATAGATTTTTTTTACAAATAAATAGATATTCAATACAGCACTAGCATTTCTCACTGGGAAAACCACTCCAGCCGTCCATCTACATACAATGTCAACATTAACAGTCCTACAATACCATAATCCACAAAAATAAGCCAACAAATTTGCAATAAAGTAAATAATTCATATTACTGGCTTAATAAAACAATTCTGAATAAGCTACAAGAGGGTCTGACCCAAACAAATGACTGGTGCCAGAAACATAGTCTCAAGCTAAATGCCAAAAAATGCACAATCATCCCCTTTGAGGAGAGTGATGTCCCCACAAATTATCACATTAATAACAATGTTGTAAGCACACAATCAGTCGTGAGGTGCTTGGGCACCCAGGTTGATAGAAACCTGACTTTTGACCAGCACGTTGTCTCCGTTGTACAGAAAGCGTTTTACATGGCCCACCTCATTAATAAGGGTATCTCATCCAGGGACAAGGAGGTCATAACATCCCTGTATTCTTCCTTTACAAGAGCAATTATTGAGCGCAACACCCCTTTTGGCATGTGCCTCAGCAAAACACCATGCCAAAAGAAGACTACAACCATTTCTGACAAAAAAAGGTCAAAGGACTGAGTTCACTTAGTTATCCAAACAGTCTAAAAAGCTTCTTGCTTTCCTCTGTCTCTCACTGGTCCCTATAAATTTCATCACTGGCTTGCTTTCCAGGCTAAGAAAGATCCTGCCTTAAGATACTTTCTCCACCTCAGAAATACTGGTTATATTTAAAACACTCACTACAAAGACCACAGCCTTCACTGCAACATAAACAAGCCACTTTATATGGACAGGTTCTTGACACAAAAACTTTCAGCTTCTGTAAAAAGCTCATCTCATTATCAAACAATGTAGTTCAACAACACTACAACTGAATGGATAGCCATGAATGTACTCCTTAAGTAAGTAGCATAGCTTTCATCAAACTGGAAGGGAAATCCACATGCTAAACTTTCCCAGCTGGATGGCTAAGATCTAATATTGGTTACTCAAGTCTACTTGTCTAAGAAGAGGGCCTATTTAACTAAGAATTCCATTTGTAAAAATATATTCAGTATACATCACACACACACACACACACACACACACACACACACACACACACACACACACACACACACACACACACACACACACATAAAAAGGAGCCCCTACTTGTAAAATGGGCAACCTCAGTAATCACATGACACAGTCTCACTGATTGAAATTGTCTTGTAGTCAAAATATCTGAAAAAAAATCATAATAGAAATGGATTCATCCATGCAATTTCCCACCACCAAAAGGACCATCAATAAATCAACAAACAACTGCTCAGCAAAAATTAAATCAATAAGAAGTCTATAAACTCTCTAAGATCATACTACATACTGGAGTAAACATATAACTTCCCTCCAATCTAAAGCCAGTTGACATTCAGACATTTTAATTTGTGCAGAAGGTATTCACAGACTGACCGTTTACTAAGCTGTAATGCTGACCATCGCTTTTGAAAAAAAACAAATTCCCACACTTTGTCAATAGCTCAAAGTGAAAAAAGGATTACTTTTTTTATTTATTATGTATTTATTTAATTTTGGAAAACATCTTTAAAACTGTTAAATTGATCACACACCCAGAAACACAGAAAAGTTATTCTAATAAGTAAGACACAGACTGCTGCAAGAAATCAGTCACAGCACACTATGCTTACGTCCGAACCAATGAAGCATACCTGTCAATTCCAAAATAATTAAAGTAGCGTAATAAGAAAGTTATTTGCAAGGTTACATGGCAGTTTATATTGGAAATAAGTGGAGATATTAAAAATGCTCTGTTTCTCATAATTATGCTGAAAAGTCTTCCAAGGTAAATACAACCTTCTGATTTAGCATGGAACCATGAAACCATACCTCTCAACCTTAGAGCAAGAATTCTGGACAAAGCGAAAAATAGAATTGGGACACAGGCCCAAAAATAGTTATGCATCACAGACACCATTGAAACAAGTGTAGCTGCAAACATTATACATCACGTATAATGTTTCTATCCCATTATTGTTAGTTAAGCATTATATGGCTCATTCAATCCTGCCTTCTTTTGCAACAAAGAAAACCATACTTTGAAATGACAAATCCATTAAAAATAATAAAACACATTGGCTCCACATACTGCAACTTCCTACCTGCAAACAACCACAGAGCTTTCACTGAAACTATCTCTGCTTATTTCCACATAATGACACCTCTCCCTAATTAAGTCTAATGGTATACAATCTACCAGGATATGGACTACCTGAAATAAATTAAATTATGGCCTGTAAATTGCAAGTGCACTTTGTTTAATTAAACTACATTTTAAAGCCCACTTGCTGTATTTTTTTCAGTAACATCCCAATATCCATTTCCAGGTCACTTTACAATACATTGGCAGTGGTAGACTTAACATCCTCCAGATCTCTACAGGACCACACTCATGCTGCTAACATTGTCCATTACATGTAAATATTCATCCACTGTAAATGGCAAGAAGTTATGTCTTAAAAAATCTATTTTTGGCATTCCTAGTACCCAAGTATGAGGTTTTGAAACAAAGAAACATATTCTCCACAGTTTGTAAGTTTCTGTCTTTAATAATCATCTACTATTGCAGCACTCCCAACACAAACACACACATACACACTAAAACCCCCAACATTTAAAAAAATACATTGTGCCCACTTGATTTGCCAGTATTGATGATCCACCAAAGATATGTTTACTGTTGTCCAATCTACCACTGCTTAGAACCCACCAATGACAAGACAGTACTGCGTGATTTTTTTTGTTTGTCAAAAAAAAAACAATAAACTTTATATGCTACAGTCCCACATTAGTCAATCCATTACTGACCCATTAACCCTAGACTGCTGTCTCATTCTTAATCCTTGGGACTGCATTACCTTGGATGACTACTTTTATTTCCTAAGCAAAAGATACAAATTGGAAGATGAGGCAAAAATCCAAACATTCTTCAAAAATCCATACAGTTGAGAGGTATGATTTCATATTCAATACAACACTCTCCTTGTCAGAAAAGCTGCAATTTAATGAAAGTAGTTTAGGATGCATTTGTAAACTAACTTGTTTGTACGTTAGCCTCTTTGTGCATGTGTCTCTCTCTGTCTCTCTGTCATGCACACATAAACACACACACACACACACACACACACACACACACACACACACACACACACACACACACACACACACACACACACACACACACACACACACTTCTACTTTCACGCACACAAACATTCTGCTTTCATGCATGCACTCACTCACACCATACTTACCTAACACAGGTTAAGTGCTGTCTCTTTAAAAGGCAATGGCAGCAAATCCATAGATGAGTCCCTCTTCAGCAAGAACACACACATGGATTCTTTGGCACAAAATAATGGCACGAACACACAGACCCTTCTTTGGCACACAAAAAATTAAAACTAGAAGGATGCTTTGGTGCATGCGCACACCAATGTTAAAGTTACAGGTCACGGCCATGAAAACCACAACAAAAAAGTGTTTTGGGGCATGCATACATCGATGCTGGAGTTAGAGGTAGAGGGCTGCATGGCAGAGCTCTGAGGGCCGCATGCAGCCCGATGGCCGCAGGTTGGATGCATCTATTTTAGAGAGTTGGGTACCTTCTCTGGGGAAAGGGGGTTGTTTGAAGCTTGTCCCTCACATTAGAAGCTTGTTTTGTGATAATTCTGAGCATTTGAGTGCATAGATGTTGACTGCTGTGTGGATAGTGTGTTTGTTGGTATTTGCGTTTGTGCTGTTGACTATTTACAGTGCTTTTTGCATTAATTACTAGTCTAGTTAATGACTGTGATGTGTCAGTATGCTTATTTCATTGAGATGTTTGTCAATTAGTTTATTACCAATGGAAAACACCAGATGCAAAACTGTAAAACATGAACCTTGGGCATGAAATCTTTATATCACTCAAATTATTATTATATTTTAAATTCTTTTATGCCATGATGAAACTGAACTCTACTTTTAACAATGTTTGTAATAGCAGTATGATATTTATAAAAGAAGCAAACACTCTTATAAAAGGAGTAGACACCATAATGTTGATGTAATAGTGACCCTGGATATAATTTAGAAAATGAGTAACAGTTACACCTTAAATTTTGACATACAGCAATAATACCATTACTAAATCAACAATATTATCTGTGAATAAAACATTGTGACTGAAAGTCGTGAATGCAAATATGTAATGGTTGCAATGCTCATTTGGAATTATCTTCTTTCAGTAAGTTTGAATGAGGTTAACCATTCTTGTCCCCTTAAACTTAAATAATGACATTGGTGTATTATTTTTGACAGACTTCTGGAGAATGCATTTCTGTCATTCCAAGTAATAAAGCATTAATTCTGTTCTTGGCAATGTGATTTTAGGGGCATAGAAAATGGGGAATTAATGTAATACATTGTAGCATTTAAAGGCTGAGATGCTTACATGCTGAGCTTAAAATAATGTTGTACTTAACTCTTTTTCATTTTGTTATCTTCAATCTTACCATTTCTTTATGATTATTTTAAGTTTTGGGACTAGATACCGCTATCTACAGCCATACACTTAATTTCAGTTCTAGTCATAAGTGTGATGACAAGACATAGCCCAGGGTATGCCTACAGTAAGCAAGCAGCTTCATTTAGGTGTCGTACTACGACTCATGCAGACCTCAGTGTACATGATAACCAAAACAGCAGCTCTAACTTGAACTACAGCTCTTTGACGTTGGGATCAGGATTATGCAGGGCAGTGTGGCATATTTTGAAATAAGACATTCACCTTCACTTGCATTGCATTTGTTAAACCTACCTCAGCCATAATTCTCAAAGAAATCCATAATACAAAGACTAAGTATAGCCCTATCATAAAAACATTACTCTTTTATAGTATTGATAAACTGCACTATAGACAAGAATAGGGCCACTCTGTAGCAGAGGAACTACATGGACTGAGTGGCATATAGAATGCAAATCACATTGTGTATAGCTGTGCATTTAAGCAGATAATTCTCACTGTTTTTTTTTTTTAATGGGAAGATAATTTGGTGTTTTTCATATTTGTGATTTAGAATTACATAAATCAGCAATTCATAAAGCCCCTCCTCCCTCATACTAATACATTCAGTTCTCTGTGTCACAACTATATTCACCGACCCAACTAACCCATCTCATCCTTCGCTCATTTTGTCCTCTCCTCACCATCAAACTTTCTCACCCTTCCCCCCACTCTTACTCTACTATTACAGAATTTTAGCCAGTAGAGCTCTACAATGAAACTAATTCAGCTACACTACTAGAAACTTCCTTCACATATTAATGTTTGCTTCTTCCATCTTTGCTAAACTGGTTTAAATAATTTTGTGCACTAGCTATGCATATTACCTATTTACTTATGTATTCACTGATTTATGATTATATGTATTTATTTATTTATTTATTTACATTTGTTGACCGAGAGTGTCCGACTGGATGTAGGTCCATTTTCAGCGGTGGCCCGGGGAGAAAAGCTCCACAGTTAAAATAAACAGACAGTAGTTACATTGGATTACATAGCGATTAACAATTTACATAGCAATTACTTACAACATATTTACAGATGAAAACCATAGTACATCAGTAGACAACTAGAATCTTTATCTGTGAAGTACATAACAGACATTAACAACTGTTACAAGAAGAAGTTCCTGCTGTATAATAAGTGCTGGCTTATGAGCATCTGAGCTTGCTATAATCAAGGTAGTTAGTGGAGTGGAAGGAAAGGTAGTGGTTGGATGGGGTGGGTGATATTAGAGTGGGAGTTGCAAGGGCATAGCCAGCATGTTTTTAGGTGTGCTTTTAGTAAAGTTTTGAAGTGGGTGCTTGATGGTATGGAGGTAATTGTGGGTGGGAGGGAGTTCCATAATTTGGCTATATGCTATTTTTCTTCTGGTCTGAGCTTGGACACTGCCCAGGTTAACAACTGGAAATTAATAAATTAAGTGTCTCAGTTGATAATGTTGTTTTTCAGTCGAACCCATAACTTTAGTCAGTAATTTGCTTGTCAAACTGGGAGGTTGATTACTTCTTAGGATGCTGACTTTTTTCCCTTGAAATTTTGAATTCTTGAATTTTTCACTAAGCTAGACTTTAAAATGTTCATGCAGCACAGGCAGAACTCTGATTATGCTCTAAAACTGAAAGGAAAATAAGTCAGTTATAGTGAGAATATTATGTTTTAACCCGGCTGTTATAACTGTCAGAACATTGCATTGCCATAAGGATGGTAGTCACCTGGGAACAACCTGATAAAGTAGCTTCAAAACCTGTAACATACCTCATGTTGCTACACAAACAGCAGTCAGTACAGTACTCCTCAGAAACAGATTTAAAAGCTGTAGGACAGTTTGCATTGCTTTTCTCCCCTTTTTTCCTTTAACTAGATGTACCCCGAATATCTAAATGTTCCCATGTATTGCAAAAGGTTATAACTCGTTACCCAGTCAAAATCATTTGCTATGTAATCATAAAATAGATTTAAAAAAATAACTTTTCAAACTACTGTCCCAAGATGTATTTCTTGAATCCATTTCTTAAATGCATAATGTGGTTATGATCAGAGATGCAAAGATAAGCCTCTGTTTTGAATGAAAAGAAAGATGTTCATGTGAAAGTATTTTGCTTAAATACATTAATTATAAACAACATGATGAAGTATTAGAAAAGCAAAGCATCTAGGACAAAATTTAGATGATTAGCTTTCAGGTGATATTGTTGGAATGGGGGTTCTTTTTCTGATCCCATATATCCAGTAATGTCTGATTTCAGGGGTACTCTTGCAAGTCATTTGGGTTCCAAGCGTTTCAGTTTTGTGCGATGATGAAAAGATGTAGCAGTAATAGAGTAATGGAGATAAAAATATTCCAGCATTAGAGGTCACTTCTGCAGTGATGCAAAACACAATACCACATTGCCTGCTTTAAGTATTCAAGTGGGATTATTCTAACTGGAAATGGCAAATGCAAGCATATTGCCCTAATGTAATCTTTTAAATCTGTCAGCATTCTTACATTTTTTTGTCTGCCCTGTTGTTTATTCTTCACTGTTTAATTTATTCATCTATAGTTCAGAATAAAGAGTTAAAAGAGAGAAATTGGCTATAACATATCCTTTGCATGTTTTCTTTAACTATTTTATGGTAAAGATCTGTTCTTGAATTATGCAATGCATAATAGAATGTCTCTGATAATGACATATGTCAGTTAAAACAGTAGCCACCCTTCAGTGAAATGTTAGACCTTTGTTTGTTAGCAATAAATACTTAATAACTGTCAAAAGGCTTACAGTAAATATTCATATGCTAAATATATCACAAGATGTCTACTTGGAATGCTGCAATGCTTAAGATCAAAGATGTATTTTGTCTTTGTAAACAATGATTCCTTTTTATAGAAAAGCTACATATGCAATGACCTGCCAACTAGCTCCATCTGGTTTCATAAGCTTGAGAAAATAATCATATTTGTAGTTTTTCTTTCCATTTGTCTGTGTCTAAAGCAGTTAGCACTACAGGAATATTGTCCTCTTTTTAAACTATGATCTGCTAAAATTTTTAAAACAGCGTATAATTTAGCAGTTGAAAGGCAGAATCCTGAATCACATCTTACTTTTCAGGTGTTAATATACTATGGTGCATAAATGGTGATGGTATAAAAATCATTGTTCTTTTGTATATCTTCTAGGCCCTCACCCTCTCCCACTGACACACGCGCGCGCACACACACACACACACACACACACACACACACACACACACACACACACACACACACACACACACACACACACACACACACACACACACACACACATTCCCCCTTTAGTCCATTCATTCTGCTTACTCCTTACTGGGGAAGAAATCTGGACAAAATTTGCATTATCCCTGCAGATGTGCCTTCCCTTTTATGAGGGGTTGGATCTTACCATTACCTCCTAAGAATGACAAACCCTCTTCCCACCCCTTTATTTGTCCAGGCAAGGATCTGTCTGAATATGGGTGCAGTCCTGCAGATGGTCCACTCTCATTCTCTCTCTCTCTCTCTGTGTATATATATATATATATATATATATATATATATATATATATATACACACACACACACACACACACACACACACACACACACACACACACACACACACACACACTGTTCACAATGGAGTCCTTTAGCATTTGAACTGCTTTACTACTAATATGTTGCATTTCTATATTACCTACACTGCATTTGTCCGTACTTCTTGCAAGATGTGCTGATTATTGTCATTTCAATATTGGATAATGTTTTTTTTTTTTTGCATGCAGATGTGGAAAGCTGTGCTGAGTCTGTGATTACAATACTAGTATAGTTATTGGTTTCTGTGCTTGCTTTGTATTTCATTGCTCTCCTTTCAACAACTTCTCCTTTAGCTTCCCTAACCTCTGCCCATTGTTGAACTTTGAAATCACCCTACTGGACGTGGAAAGAAAACCGGCGCCTTGTACAGTAAAGGACCTGTTCTACCCACTCCCTGAACTATCTCTACAAACTAAAGGACTATTGAAAGTATGTGTTAATAGCTGCTTTGCCATTTCTGTACCCCTGCTAGGTGGTTAGGAATCGCTCTGTACCTGGTGTTACAGCAGCCAACCCCATCCTCAACCCCACCAGACACTCTGTATTATACTCTGGCCATCTTTTTGCCTTTGTCCCCGAGTTTTAAGCTCCTCTTTCAGCTCATCTCCGCCCAGGATCTACCATTGCCCTGAGTCATTTTAACGCGGCTGGCCACTAGATGGCGGCCTTTACCTAATCTTAATTTCTCCCCTTGGTGTAGCACCTTCTATCCTTTCTAGTGTAGTTTCCCTATATCTACTTACTTATTTTACTCCCTTAAGAGTATTTTCTGCTTCTTCTATTTAACCTCCTTGTGTTTTTCTCTACTCCCTCTATGCTTACTCTGCACCAAGCTTACTGCCTGTTTTACTGATTGTTTCTATCCTGACTCTTACCTTTGGCTCTTCCCACTCAATTCACCCTACGGGCTCACTCCGCTCCCCTACTCTGTCCCCAAATTCCGCCCGCCCCCACTACTCCTACATTTATACTTAACCAATCCCTTCCCTCTTTTCACTCACCAATCATCCACTATCATCATAACTCAACCAACCAATCTCCTCCACCCTCTGCCTCTCCCTCTTGAACTCCAACTCCCAATCATAACCTTTCCAACCCCATTCAAAGTCCACATACACTCATTGTCCACCTCATCTGATACTCTCCTATTGGCCCCACTAATTCCTCCCTCTAATTCTCATCCACACCACAACCATGACATGTCTTATAACTCAAACAGTTCAAACCCCATGTATCTGCTTTCTATTCTCACTCCCTTTATATAATGCTACCTCCTACCATTCTAACCTACTCCACCCTTCCTTCCTATCCAACCCCTACACTCCACCCCTCCTCCTCATCCCACTATAAAATATTTTCATAACATATCCGCCCCCCTAGTCCAACCCAACCTCCTCCACTACTTCAAATTAAAGCTTGTCCCCCTCCAACCTACATACCACAAACATAAACTAATTCCCTACTGTCCACAACTATTAAAAAAAACAGCTCAAAAATGTCACTACCCTTCCTCAACTTCCCCTACTTAGCAGGGGACATAGATCACAATCCTGGACCAAATTCTTCTTCTTCTCCAAACCCCACTGTTACAAGCAATAAAACTAGCCACAAACATCTCAAATTCTTCACCTTGAATGCCCAAAGCCTAAAGAACAAAGTAACCCAATTCCATGCCTGGCTCAACCATAACCTACCCAATATTGTAGCCATCTCGGAAACTTGGTTAAAACCCCACATCTGTGTTTCTGAAATCCTACCACCCGGGTTCCAAGCCCTGAGACATGACTGCTTAAAAATAAAAGGGGGCGGGGTAGCCTTAATATACTCTAACTTGCTGTCCATATCTCCCTACCCTAATCCTATCCCTCCATTCATCAATGCTGAACTAGTCATAGGCCTTCTAAAACTAAATAACTATAAAAACATATGTATAATTGCCCTCTACATCCCCCAGGTAATAACATCTCTAGTCTTGAAGAAATCCTCCTCTGGACCTCTACCAATATTAAACTTGAGACCTTCATACCTGGAGATGTAAATATTGACTGGAATAAAATCAACAACCCAAATCCCACTATATCCATCAGTCTATTCAAATTTACCCAACTAACTAACTCTATCACCAGACCCAACAAAACTAACCCTCCAGGTACAATTCTAGACTGGATCCTAGTATCCAACCCCAACAAAGTCATAGACTCTGGCACTACTCCTGACCTTATAGGTGACCACTTGCCATCTTTTATCCACAGAACTACTCACTCCTCTCCTCACTTACACCAATATACCCACATGCATAAACTCACAAACTTCAATCCCACAGCCTTCTTGGATGCTCTAAAACAAACAAAGTGGATCCCCCTAAAAACTTTACCACTAGACAATGCCGTAGAATTCTTCAACTCTACCTTCTTAAGCATCCTCAACTCCCTAGCTCCTCCAAGAACAAGGAGGGTCAAAACTAAGTGCACCCCTTGGCTAACCAAAGACACCAAAAAACTTATGCTACAAAGGGACAAATCTTGGAAAACCTACCACCAAAATAAGCAGCCAGAAACTCCCTTATATATAAACAACTTCATAACCTTGTTAAAAAACATATCATTAGAGATAAAAAGTCCTGCTATATTAAACTCCAGTCCAGCCAATCTAACAACCCCAAAAATTTCTGGAACTCAATTAATTTTCTTCTCAAACCAGGTACCATAAATAACCCCTGCCCTGACTCAAACAAATCTGACTCTGAAATAGCCTCCCTATTCAACTCTTTCTTTACCAACTCCATCGCTGACCTGACCAAGACCTTCCTTAACAACAACCTACCCTCCCAACCCATCCAATCTTCCACACCCCCTACACAACTCTCTGCTTCTAATCCCCCACCTACATTTGAACTTACACCCATCTCTACCTCCCTCATAAAATGATTACTTTCTAAATTAAAACCTTGCACCAATGCCCCTGATAATATTCCATCTTCATTCCTAAAAATAGCCACAGACAGTATTGCTCCTCCTATCAGCATCTTAATCAACAGATCCATACAGGAATGTTATATGCCCAAACTATGGTGTGCTGCCTTTATCCTACCTCTCCATAAGGGAGGCAAAATCAATAGCATCTCTAATTTCTACCTATATCCTTTCCCTTTTCTCTAATCTAAAAAAAGAAATCCCACCACCAGCTTATTATGCCATACCTATACTTATCAACTAACTACTCAACACCAACAACCGACCTGGCATAGTACCTTCATTACCCTGCTCTCATTCTTGAACACAGTCTAGAGTAAATTTAGACTCTGGGACTCTGGTGTCTGTGTCTCTAGTCTCTACAAAAATTGCAAACATTTCATCCAAATTTCAACTTTACCTTTTAAACCACCTCTTTAGCCTCCATCTCTCCAATCTCTCTTTCTCTTCAGGCTACTTCTCTGGTAGGTCTCAGTCCATGCAATGGGGAGTAGGAGCTCCTCCTTCCCTCCCAACCCCCACTGGGTACCCTAGGGATCTATATTGGGTCCAATGTTGTTCAACATTCTTCATATGACTTCCACAAAGCCATACCCAACAATAAAAAAATTGTACAATACAAATGATTCCATTTAATCTGCTGTGCCCACCCCCCCCTCCTCCTTCTCAATAACTCAAACTGCCTTCCTCTCCCTCCAACCCTCTCTGCATGAAAACAACCACCCACCAAATGCCAACAAATCCAAAAAAAAAATATTTCTGTTATCCAAAAGCCTCCCTGTTGATAAAACATCTTTTCAAGTGTAATCCACAACAACACTGCCTTTACAGGTCCCTCCCCTCTCCAAAAATTGGGGTAACTATTGATAAAAAGATAAACATAAACACCCACAACACATACAAAAAAATTAAGAAAAAACATTAACATCCATGCCTATTAGACACACCTGAACAAACCCTTGCCACCACCAGACCCCTTCTCTCACTTTCTAACACTTCTTCTTTTGCACTTCTTCTCCTCTATATTCTAATCTGCTGCAACTCTCTCTCTCCTCCAAACAATCTCTAGGAATATTAAAATTTCAAATTATGCTAAAATCTGCTTTCATTGCCTGCACTGCCACCCATTTGTCCATCATTTGTTGCCCTTAAACTTAATCCCCACCTACTAGTTTTTCCCAACTTACTACAGCCCAACCAATAATTTTTTCAAGCTCAGCCCCTCCCCTCTATCCTCCACCCCCCTCATACTAAGATCTAATCACCCCAATCACTCCACCCTACCCTGCTGTAAGTAACTGCTACCCAACCTTAATGTTGTCTTCCTTTGTACCAAATGTCAACCTTTATCTTATTGCTATTAATTTCTTCACCGCCTTCCAAGTACACTTACCTATCCTTCACCTGGATACCTTCTCTTTCTCTCTCTACCTTTCTTTCTCTACCTCTTGCAACTGCTCTTTACCTACATCTCCAACTAAACACTACTCCTCTAAACTTCAGTAACTCTCTCTCCCTAACAAAAAAGTAATCTCCACCTCAAACCCCTCTTCTACCTCTACCCACAACTTCCTCTTTCATTTTTTCTCTTCTCACCACTTCTACCTTGTTTTCTTCCTCTTATTCATACTTTCTTCATCTTCCACTTTTGCTCTTTCTCATAACTTCCTGCCTCTTCTATAAACTCTGTTAATTCTACTTTGTTCTTTAACTTAAACTAAGGATTTTCTTACACTTTAATCTTCTTCTTAATAAAATTCTTTTACCCTACAATCTTATTCACTTCTTTATAAAGTCTTACTGAAAAATGTATCATACCGTTCTCTGACTTGAACTTTGTTTGATACCGAATATATAACTTTCTCTTTAACTTACCTCTTACTTTTTGACTCTTTTTGTCTTTCTTTGATTTACTCATTTACTTTTGAATTTTTAAATCAATTTTTGTGTAACTAATTTTATATATTTTAATTTATTTTTAATCTTATATAATATTTGTATGTATATATATATGTATACTCACTATTTATGTAAACTGATGTTTATAATAACTTGTATATAAAACTATGTAATGCGGTTTATGTATCCCGGGGTTTTACTCGAAAATGTAAGTAGAATTCCTGGTTCCCACCTCCACTGAAATCAAATCCCAAATAAATAATGATAATATAATTATATAATGAAATATAACAATAATATATATATATATATATATATATATATATATATATATATATATATATATATAATATATTATATATATATAAGTGAGATCTTGCTGTCATTTTCCCACCAAATAGCTATTTCCTCTTTATTAAAGGCAAGGTTGTTGGGCAAACATTATATACACAGCTAGGAGTGTGGAATTTATGTTTGCTAGGCAAGGAAGTCCTAATTAGACAGAGCATGGATGGCATTATTTGACATCTTTGCTCTTAAATCTGGCCAACTCAGCCCCCCCCCCCTTCACTAACTACCAAGGAGTAGCCTGTTTTCATCTGTGGGATTAAGCTCCTGTTTGCACCAGGCTACAGCCCATCTTAGACAGACCCCACCCCTGGGATAAGTGAGGTGATGGATGCTGCTCAGTCCCACACCCTGACTTGGCACCAGCAAGACCTGCATTGTTAATCACACTTGGTCACAGTCAGTACTCCATATACTTTTGTTTAATGTAACAGGTAAGCTGTTCATTTGAATATATATCATTTTGCTTGACACCTTATAGTAAAAATTATAATACAATTCTAAAATACAGTGCTACCCCACTATGTGTACCATTTTATAGATGTACAGCTTACATACTTAGCACATTAAGTTGTAAAATTAA
Source organism: Protopterus annectens (assembly GCF_019279795.1). Lineage (NCBI taxonomy): Eukaryota > Metazoa > Chordata > Ceratodontiformes > Protopteridae > Protopterus > Protopterus annectens. Next base: position 1,323,970,374 of record NC_056735.1, read on the forward strand.
TATCTTTCTGAATATGTCCTGCTTAGCAGAGAAGTATTTTCCAAGCCTTTGCAGATATAACTGTGAAGCAGTAAGCATTACTACATAAGTTGCCCTTCTGGATACATGTATATAGTAGACCTCAATGAATTGCACAAAAATATTTTATTGTATGACACAGAAGGTAAGTCTGTAAGTAAATTTTACTATATCAAAGTGGATCTATTTCATAGCACTGAAAACTCATTTTAATGAAAACTCATTTCATAGAAAACCAAGCATGTTTTTGCAGTGGGCAAGCCCCCTGCATCCCCTATGTGGGGACTTTGCTCCCCACACCCCTTTTACATATATATATATATATATATATATATATATATATATATATATATATGGTTCCCTATCAGAAGCCTGAAACACTATAAGCTATAAGCTTGAAAATCAAAATCCTGAAACCAAAAGCCTGAAAATTCAAAATCCCGAAAACCCAAAATCCTGAAACTCAAAATCCTGAAAACACAAAATGGACATACTGACGTCATTGTGGCTTTGCTATTGTTAGCCCTGTGGTGTTAGGTCATGCGTTGGGTTCAGGTGAGTGTGCGGTTGGTTTTATGTTAGGGTTAGGGGCGGTTTAAGTGAGTTAGGGCGCAGGTTAGGCATGTATGCAATAGTGACAAATATTGGGGTTAGGGGCGGTTTAAGTGAGTTAGGGTTAGGGCTCGGGTCAGGTGAGTGTGCGATATTGACTGACCTTAGGGTTAGGGTTAGGGTCAGGGTCAGTTGGTAGATATTAGTGTCTTTATAGTGACATATTAGCATTATTTGTGTTTTCAGGATTTTGAGTTTCAGGATTTGGGGTTTTCGGGATTTTGAATTTTCAGGCTTTTGGTTTCAGGATTTTGATTTTCAAGCTTATAGTGTTTCAGGCTTCTGATAGGGAACCATAGATATATATATATATATATATATATATATATATATATATATGTATATATATATATATATATATATATATATATATATATATATATATATATATATATATATATAGATATATAGATATATATAGATATACTAACTATGATGGCACAACCACGGAGAAAAGTAAAGACTAGAAAACAACAGTACACACGGTTAATCAGTGCTCAAGAGCAAACACCAACATCTACAGATCTGGGCGTAAAACATGATGCTGGCCATCACAATTCACATATACTCTGCTACATTCACTTCTCTAACAACTCCTATGATGAGAAATGCCACCATTGCATACTTTTTATGGACTTCTGCACTTTTCTATGAAATGTGTTTTTAGTGAAATGGGTTGGACCATTTAAGTTTAAGTGAAATGAGTTTTCAGAGTTATGAAAGGGACCCAAAGCATATTTTTATGGCACCTTGGAATAGTCTGTTGTTCGAGTCCATTCATATATACAACTAATTTCTGCTGTCTTCCCCCACCCCATACCCACTCAACATTCCTTATTGTCCTCATAACTTTTCTCATAATCTCTGTCTTAACTTCTTAGCTTGTGTTCAATACATGTAATCATATGTCCAGTTCCCCATTCTTTATAAAAGTTTATATATTAAGTCAAGAGTCTGCTTCCATCTCACTTCCCTAATTCCTTTTGTTTGAGCATTGCTGTCACAGCTCTATAGCCTCCTACCCACTTTGCAATACATCCTTTGATAGAAACCTTAGAACTGTACACAGCAGTATTGGATGAACCCTTATCTAGGATATATAAAATGGTAGAATAAACTTTGAACTTCTGGGTTCTAATCCCCCGTGTGATAGTAAACGTAGTAGTGCTCCATTAGGTTTGTCTGCATATGCTTTCTGACTCCTTCTGAGGACCCTGCATAACATCATTGTTAGCAGCTTGGATCCAAAGGCATCAGACAGCAAGGATGCGCTATAGGCTGACTGCACTGATGTTCTTTTTTTTCCTGAGCCTGTTAAGCAAATTTTGGAAATGGTTACCAGAAACAACACTGGGATAAAATCATACATAAATATTGGTGTCTTCTCTGCCTTCATGTGATACTGAGGAATTGTGATCTTGTATTGAAAGCTGGACAAATGGTAAGCTGTGTGCTCCTTTGGCCTTTTATAACACACTGTATACTAATATAAGGTCTAACTATAGTGAATTGGGATTGCTTCTGAATCGCTGCAAGACACTGACATTGTGTTTTGAACTGGTAACAACTTTGACCACCATCAGGAAAGGTCATTCATCCCATTGTGCCTATTATCCAATTCTTTGCATGTTGATTTAACAATGAAGGATGGGGTGGGAGGAGCAGCTGTTTTAGATACTCATAGGATGTGGTACAGATCACATGTGGGGCCAACACTTTTGAATTTGTCTTGGAAGAACAAACAAGCAAACAATCAGCAGTTTTTCTCTATATCCATTGGTTGACTGATTTCTCTATCATCTCAGTGCTGCTTCATCTATACTGGTTAGATCTTGGTGACCTCATAATATGGGCCAATGATGAGTCAGTAACTCTTGGTGAAGAATTAGTTATGGGGAGCTCAGAGTTTTCTCAGGGTATTAACAGTGCAACCCACCAGAAAGGTGGTGGTAGTAGTAGAACCATTTCCTAGTATTTGCTGCTGCCATGTAGGCAACTTCCACTCTGCCAGGGTAGTTGATCCAAAGTTGAGTTGGTCAGTTACAGGACTTTATGTACTGTTAAATGTAGTGACTTAGCCCTTGGATTTCACCAGCTACCCAGATGTCTGTGTCAATAATCTTGAGTATCTAGTGTCCATATGTAACAAGGCTGCCTCTGGTTTCCTGAATCTGCCTGGTCATATATGAAAAGGGACGCACAAGGCAAGGCACAACCATGAGTAGACAGTCACTAGCAATGAGAATAGACCTTGATAGCACTGAAGACGACATAAAATTTTTACAGATAAGCTTAAAGAAGATGAACAGTATAATTTATGCCTCAGACTGTGGCTCCTGCTTAGTTTTTATAAGATAAGGATTATTATATTGAGACAAAATCTTGTAAAAAATGTGACTGGGCTGACCAGCAATTCTCCTTTGATTATAACCAGATGGCTTCTGGTGCAAAGTTCAGTGTATTGATGATTCTAAGGTTAAGAGTCAAAATACAAGTTTGTAGTTGACTGTATGCTGACTGGATGGACCCAAATCCCACTAGCATGCTTATATGTTTTGTTCAATAAATTTCCAGATTTTATGGATATCCCAAAGGATAATAGTATTTCCATATCACTAGAGAAGACTTGACTTATTTCAGTCCTTTAGAAATGATCTTTGGATCACCATAGTCATGAAAATGTTTGATTATCAGTAACTTTCCATGTATTAGAAAGGCCATACTAATATAATAATATACATATTAGGACATGTATATGTGCGTTTGTGTGACTTAAACATTTCTTTGACCTTATAATTTCTTTGACCTATATAACTAGACGCCATGAAACCCTTTAATAACAACTATACACAAACACATTCACGACTGCTTCATCAGGTTATTACCACTATGGTGACTTCATTATGTTTTGTATAACCATTGATAAATTACATGATCTTCAGAGTCAACTGATGCTTTTGTACTCTGCTTTTTAAAACAGGTTTTAAAAAATACACTATCATTCAAACCTTGGTGTTGGGCTACATTTAACTCTATTAACCATCTATATTCCTGAGTTTCAATGTAATCAACATCACCAGCTCTTCTATTTAATTTCATAACATGAAGAGTTAAACATTTAAATCTATGGTGAGATGTTGTGGATACAACATGTTAAGTGAAAGCATTATTCGCATTTTGTTTAGCTGTATCATTAATATGTTTTAAAATTCATTCTTTTAACTTCTGATTATAATTATTGCTATTATTAAAGTGTTTATATCAGTTCATGGTGTCCAGTTATAACTTTGTTTTTTCAGTTTTAGAATTTACCATACTAGTGTTGTTAACAACCTAGTGAAGGTGAGACACAAACTTTTTATTTTGTACTGGTCCTAGTTAATGTTCTGATTGCATTTCTCTTTATGGTCCATCTGAACCACATTGACTGCCTATGATTTCCCTAAGAATTTAATTTCACATCTCTCTGTTTGCCTCTTATTCTTTTTCATGGCACACATGGTGTGCTCTTTTGGATCCTTTCTTCCATGAGCTGTCCTCTTTAGAGTGAGGTTACAGAATTTATCTTGCCCCACTATATTTTCACTGTATATATGCTACCAATTAGACAGATAATTCCAAGAAAGTGATTTAGTTATCACTGTTAATTGTATGATGCCCAACACCATCATTCATTCTCCGAGTAACATATAGTTGCTCTTAATTATTCTAGCATTCCAACAAAATTCATCCCTGTCTACGTGCTAAACAGTCAGATAAATCTCTGTCCAGCCAGTACTGAGGCATTAATGATGTAAGTGACTTTAAGGCCTTCCTCGTCTCCTTTCCTTTTTTCTTGAATTATATGTGGCAGGAATATGCATATGATGTGGTGTGATGTTCAATAGCCTTCTGTCACTTATGGGGCAGATGGCAGTAGATTTTAAAATTGTTGTGTTTCATCTGAGGAACATTGCTACATCACACATTTCATTTCATTTCAGTGGACAGACAGACCTGCAGCAGTTGTCCATGCTTTTATGTCTTGACATTGAGATTACTGCAAAACCCCATACCTAGAGTTTGCTGCACTGTCATTAGCGGTATGCAACTGATGCACAATTATGCCCATAGGTATCTAATGAGATCTCCTGTCCCTGCTCACTTTACTGTTACACTGCAGAGTCTGGTCAGACATCCACTGATTCTTGCCTTAGAAAATGCATTTCCTCCTTATCTAAACATGATATAAGTACCCCTGAATGAGTCAACTATTCCTTTTGAACCACACAGTCATGCAAGTGATTCTTGGGATGTGGCTATAGCAACCTGGTTTGTGTTACTTTTCTAACTTCTATGTTTTGGATTCCATTACCTTGATAGCTATGAATAGCTTAAAAGGTCCCTGGCAAGTTACTTTTATTTATGTATTTATTGACATTTGTTAACCGGGAAAGTCCACTAGGTCAAAAACTTATTTTCAGTTTAGGCACAGGGAGAAAAGCTTCATACAATTTTTATGAAGTGCAGTTTAAACAAAAAAATAATAACATCAAATTAACATATTACTGAACATTAAATGCAGAGAAATATTACAGTACAATTCAAAGACTAAAGTCAAAAACAAAAATATGTACAGCAATATATATATATATATATATATATATATATATATATATATATATATATATATATATATATATATATATAGAGAGAGAGAGAGAGAGATTAGGAGCTAGCCAGTATTGACAATACTATGAAATTTCACATACATAGATTGATATTACACATAAATATTACACATACACATACATTGATGCATTGATTAAAGGTAGGTTTAAGGAGGCTTGTTGTTTGAATTACAGGGGCAAGAGGGGTTATTCAGGTAATGGCTTTTTAAAGCAGGTTTTTAGTCAGTCAATTTGAATTATATGGGGGGAGTAAGGTATTCTATAGTTTAGCAATGCTATAGGAGTATAGACTTGGTCCAGCTCTTTTATTAGGTTTAATAACATTTAGAAGCTTTTTGCTGGAGGATCTAAGAGTCCATGTTGGAATATAAGTATGAAGGATGGAGTTGAGTGCTGGGCAGCTGTTGGATTTAAACATTAGTCTGAGGGCTAGAGTCAACTGGGTATAACTGAGGTAATGGGAAATGTCTAATCAGTTCAGTTCTGAGATTTGGTGTGTGTGGTTAGGCTTGCCTGAGACAAATTTTTCTATTTTGTAATAGCAGGATTGGAATTTGTTGCTCAGAGATGAGTGAAGGTTAGTAAAAGTGATGTTTCCATATAGGAGAGATGGGGTAAGCAATGTACTGGCCAGTTTTGTAGTGTGGTTGTTTAGACAGAGTTTATGATGATAGAGTTTGCCAAGTTTAAAGTGGGTTTTCTTTATTGCTTTGAGATTATGTGGCTCAAATGTGAGTTTATCATCGACTGTGATGCCTAGTAAATTTGCTGTCTTTACAATTTTGATTTCTGTATTATCTAGTGAAAGGATTTTGAAATCGATAGGTGGGGGTTTGATGATAAAAGTAATAGTTTGTTTTTTATGGGTTTAACAGTAGCTGTGCATTATTTAGCCAGTTTCTATGGTTGTGAATGCATTTTGTGTGGCTGAGAGGAGGTCTGGGAAATTATTGGAGGTGGATATGATGGTGGAATAGTCTGTATATTGGATGAGTCTGCTTTGTTGGGTAGCTTTCTAAAAATCATTGATGCATATGTTAAAGAGTAGGAGCCCTAAAATGGATCCTTGTGGGACTCCTATATTATTTAGCTGATACTCTGATTGTTCATTTTACCACTTGACTGACTGTTCCCTATTATTTAGGTAGGAGAAGAACCAAGCAAGAGAGTTGAGGGAGCAACCCAGCTTTGTTAGTTGGTATGTGACACTCTATCGAAGGCCTTTGATAGATCCAGTAAGATTACTGAAGTAGGGAGACCAGCATCAATGACTTTGTTTACAACATCAGTGAAAGAGTGTAGAGCTGTGATAGTGATGTGAGAAGGGTGGAAACCATGTTGGGTGGGGGCAAAAAGGTAATTTCCAAAGAGGTATTTAAGTAATTGGTTACTTTACATGACTACATGGCTGCAGGCATTGATGATGCCAGTATTAATTTGCTGTGTGTTGATTTTGCTAGTTTTATTTTCTTGTTTCTATTTATTGGCTATCTTATTTGTTTTACATGAAGTGATGTGCTAAGCTAAAACACTTTAAATTAAATTTTGATGGATTAATTGACTGTGATTTTCAGTGCTTTCTTAACACTTTTCATATTATAGTATCCTAAGGAACAGACACTACCCCCCCCCAATTTTCCCATGCTTTCAGCTTAGCTTGTTTTTTGCTTGTGTAGAATGCAGCTTGACACATTTTCATTCACCTGTAAAGCTACTTTATTTAAATCCTCCTTCCTCCACATACCTGATGGTTTTTTTAGTAGTCTTTGTTTTCCTGACATCTGACAGAAGCCAGTCTACTTTTAAATACCACTGAATTTCAAATAAATATACCTAGCAAAACAGGTTCCAAAAATAACCCATATGGAACCATAGTAACTAACCTCGTGTCAGAGAAATATTCACTCATTAAATATTCATCTGCAGCCTTTGAGCCTATTTGCTGTCCACTCACTGCATGCCAGTCATTTGGACAAACATCTACTCCATTTAAACTTATGAACAAGTAATGAAAAGCTCAGAATGAAAAAAAAAACCTGCTGTTGATCCCAAAGTGGAAAAGCCAATAGCTATCCTTCATCAATTTTAGGAATAACTGAATAGTAGCATCAAAATATCATGATAGACCAGAGTCACAGATTCTTCCTTCCATAAATGAATTTGGTATTGCTCAGCTCTTACATAACATTTCCTGCCTCTTATCCTTATCACCTTCTCTGATTACCATCTTATCTTTCTTTATTTGCATTGAAAAACAACTTATGCATTCTTCTCTATACTCCCTCTTCTGCTGTATTCATCTTGACATATTCCTTTATTTACATAAGTAAAGACCCATGTAAAATAACCAGTTAAGTATCCCACCTGAGCCTATAGACATAAAAACATGCTACCATTGTTTCTAATAAAGGAATTTCTGATTTCTTTTATTTAATTATTTAGTCATACATCTGATAAGCAGGCAGGTACTTAGTTAAACAAAACCACATAGTACAAGACAGATGGGTGCATTATACAGGTTCATATAAGCAGCAATAGAAAAACTGTAATGTCAACAAAGGACAGTAATGACACTGTTCTAAATTTAAATAGCAAAACAATCACATATGTAATTACTATTCTTTCAATGTGTAGTTTTTATAATGTGTACTTCCATGTGCAATCTTTTGTTATGAACTTCCTAGTCAGTATTACAAACCAGTACCTAGTGGCCAGTTACTGAGCTTGCAGGCAAAGCAGGTACCATTAATAGTGGATTAGAAATTGCATGATATGTCAGCTAGTTAAAGCAGATACAATAATTTCACTAGATAAAAATTATTAAGTGCTGTTGCAAAACATGTACTTAACTTGAAGCAAAATGGAGCTGAGCACCTTAAGTAATTAGGTTTGCTCAAGTGAACAAACATAAACTTTATAAACAGTCATAAACTTTATAAAGCTGGGAATGAGTTTTAAGCCTTATTGAAAGTTTTATCCAATGGACTACAAGTTATACTCTATGAAGCCTGAGAAAATTGTGGCTGTTAGCATTGATCCTTTTGAACAGAACTGGAGAGAATGTTCAAGAGGCTAGGTTTTCATGGAGACAAATAGAAAGTAGGTATGAACCATACACAACATGCAGCAGGTCTGAGGACTCAAAGGCAACATTTTCAAAAGGAGATCAACTACAACCAAATCCTCTTCCTATTAAATCAATCTCTACTATTGCAAGTAAATTTAATAATTAGTTCATAGCTGTTGCCACCAACTATGCCAATAAGCAGAAATGTAGTCCTCCAACCTCATTTACTAATATATCTTTGAACACATATAATTCCTTTATCAACTACCATCAAAAACCTACTACTCAAACTTAAATCCAGGTCAGTATCAGTTGACAGCCTTCCAGCTAAATATATCAAAATAGTCATTAGCCTACCTCGTGTCTATACTGATCATCCACGCCATTATGGAATCAAATGTTCCGTCTCTCCAAGAAAAAAAAAATATTATTTTTCCACATAATTTATTTATTTATTTATTTACATTTGTTGACCGGGCTAGTCTAATTGGATACATGTCCATTTTCAGTAGAGGGCCAGGGAGAAAAGCTCCAAGCGTAGGCAGAAACTTATTATACAATATTAATATAAAATATACATTGTACTTAAGATATATGTGTACGGTGTCATTTAGTAGGATTAAGATGTGATCAAATACAGATAATAACAATATCTGAGAGAAAAAATAATGTGTACAGAGTCATTTAGTGTGGAATGAACTAAGATCAAATACAGAAAAAAACAATATTTGAGAGGGAAAAAAACACAAAGAGTAATTTTTTTTGTACTAGGACAGAGATCATATGACCTCTTGGTTTGAGGTTAGCTTAATTGTTAGTACAGGTAGGCAACATAGTACAGTAGAGAAGTGAAGTAAAAGGGAGAGCACTGGAAACTCCATTAAACTATTTAACTACAGGTCCATAGATATTGATAAATTTGTTGGACAGCCAGGTGACAAAGACAAAAACTGGATACAAAATAAGCAATTTATTATTCACAAAAGGAACTCATAAAATCCAAGATAAAATTCCAACAATAAAATATCAAATATAAAGTCAAATATAAAAGTTAAGTGCTTTCATCCCAAAATGTTAGGGGACTTCATCAGAACTAAACTGAATTAAACTTTGCACATTATAAAGGAAATGTAGTGCTCAGTTGGTAAAACAAATTGAATAATTAACCAGTACCATAGTGTAGATACTTAACAATAAAGAGGAATGCACAGAAAGCACTATTAACCCTCCAAGTGCCTAAGTTTTAAAACACAGTTAATATTAACATTGCCATTCAAACCCAGATAAGAAAAAGGATTCAGCTGAAGCTGCCACTTCAATTCACATACATCCAGGTCTACTGATAAAATTCTACCTTGTGGGTCCAAAAGAATCTGCTGAATAATAGCAAACATAAAATGATGATCAGAAAATATACTGACATGTTTACTTAATGCATTGGATGACTTTTGTTTCTTAATATCTAAAAGATATTCGTATATTCTTTTACAGAATTTCCTAGCCGTCTTACCAACATAGAATGCAGGACATTGGTGAGCACTTGGCTATATAAACTACATTCTTAGACTGACAATTGAAGTGACCCTTAGCAAAAAACACCATTTGCTCTATTTGAAATTTTCAAATATATGGACACTGTTTATATATACCACACTTATAATTCCCTAATGGTTTATTACTAGTGAAACTTAAAAATATTTACTTTTCTCCAGAAGATTTTTAAAAGACAAATCTTTCCTGAAAACTATATTTGCTGCATCACCAAGCACATCACTCACAGTCCTATCCAATGTAAATAAATTCCAATTTTTTTCTAAGTACTTTAGCAAAAGCTGTACTTTGTTTATTAAAGACTGTGATGAAAGAAAAATTCCCTTGAATAGTATTTGTAGTTGTACCAATATTCCCTTCTGGAGTTTGCTGCAAAATTTGCAACTCTTCCTGGTGACTATATGTAAACTGTCTACCTAAAATGGGTTGAAAATACCCATATTTCTTTTATAAACCACTTCATGCCGTACCTTATACAACAGGGTGTCAGGGTATCCACTTTTACTAAGCATACTTAACATTAAATCAACTTCAGCAAAAAAATCAGAATCTCTAGTAACCATCCTGGATGCCCTGAGAAGCTGCCCATTAACCAATGATCTTTTTTGGTGGTATGGGTGACAGCTGGAAAAATCCAAATAAGAATTGGAAAAAGTAGGTTCCCTATAGATTCTTGAAAAAAATGTAAGTTGTGTACTATCAAAAAATAAATCAGTATCCAAGTAATTCTAACTGCACTAGAAAAACAAGTGAACAGTAAAAAATCAGTAGTACTATTAATGTAGGACAAAAATTCCCTTAGTGACTGTTCTCTACCTGTCCATACCAAAATCAAATCATCCAGATACCTTGCATAGTATTTAATGTGGGTCATTTGTGTATTATTGAAAATGAATTCAGACTCCCAATGAGCCATGACCAGGTTCACATAGGTGGGGGCTCACAGAGCTCCCATGGATGCCCCCACCATTTGGCAAAAAAATTGGCCCTCAAAATAAAATAGGTTATTCGTTAAGATAATCTGCACAAGGGTAGTCAATAAATTAATTTTATCTTGCTTATAAATTCTGGCTTTAGCCAGCTCAATTTCTAGCCAACTTAACCCAGTGTCATGGAGAATGACAGAAAAGAGATTTTTTACATCAATGGTCACTAAAATCATATTGAGAGAGATCTCAAGTTCATTAAGATGTTTTAAGAAATCCCAGGAATCTTTACATATATATGTGTAATTTTTGAGTGCTTGTTTGAGATAAAAGTCAACAAGTTGTGCCGTAAAAATGTTTTGGATCTTTTGCCATTTACAATAGGCCTAAAGGGTAGATGATTGAAATCCTTGTTGATTTTAAGAATCCTGAACATACTTGCTATTATTGGGATTTCATTTGTTTAAAAGTCATATTCACTCAAATAATCTGCCCTTGGAATAGCATGTCACTTAATAAGTTGTCAATTTTAGAAAAGGCAATATTAATCTCATTAATGGACACTTTAAGATAGGTATCTTCCATAAGTGCCCTACACCTATTATTTTTATAATCTTCTGTGTCCATAATAATCATGCCTTTACCTTTATCGGGTTTCATAACTCCTATACTACAATCATTGGTTATCTCATTTAAAAGTTTCCTTTCCTGTTGTGTCAAATTATCATCAATATCGACAACATTGCTTTCAATGATCCGCCTAAAATCTAGTTCACATAATCTATCATAAACACTTACTAAATGATGAACAAGAGGGTTAAATGTGCTTGGTTTCTTCAATATACATGTAGTATAACAGTTCACATTCACATTATTGTTGAACCACAACTTTAAATTCAACTTCCTACTGTATAATTTTACATCAAGTAATACAGCTTCGATTTTAGCTGCTCTAGCAGGAACAAAACTAAATCCCTTTGATAAAACATCTACATGTGCAGTGGTAATAGATTTACAGGAATAATTAAAACTCTTAAAATCACCAGCAGTGTTTAAAATAATCTTAAGTAATTCAGTCTGTGATACAAAAATTTGTGCAGCTTCATTGTCATTGGGAACATCTGTCTCAACAGAAATTGTAGAATTAAGTACAGGAAGAAAGTCAAAAACATCAGAAAAGTCACCAGTTACATTCAAACCATCTTCGTTTTCACTTACTACCTCAGCCAATATTTGTTCTGTTTCAAAGTGGTATACTTTCACTTTGGGCAAGCTCCTGTGTTGCACAATCCATATTTGTGCCGCCGCTGGGCTGCTTCGTGTAAAAAATACTTAATTTCTATTGCTTTTGTTTTTAATTCATTCAGACCTTCTTAGTTAATCTGAAACTGAAGATGGATAGCATTCATGTTGCTCATACACCTTGCTTTCAGCTCTTGGTGATGACGAGTTGGTCAGCTGACCGTTTTGGTCATTCCGATTGGTGGCAGCAGTCTGGTTGTCAAGGGAATGTATTTTCATAGGATACACTGATTCCTTAGTGTATTCTTTTGCATCCCTACTGATTGTTTTCATCTTATGTGCAAAAATATCCTTGCATGCTTTCTCAGCTTTAACAATGATGTTATCATAATTTGTTTTGTAGAGTTCAAACAGTAAATCACTTCTTATGGCAGCGTTTAAGATTTCTAATGATTTGTTTAAATCATGCATGCGCGTATCATTGTGTTTAATCATAAGTTTCATCATGTCAAAGCTAGCATTATCAAATATAATATGCAGCTGTCTGTAAAATTCAGCTCCAAAATTATTTCCATTAGGATAACACCACAGTCTAAATCCCTTAGGGACTTGCTTAAGGTTGACGTTATGCTGTAAATAGCAGTTCTCTAATTGCAAGTTTTTGTATCTCAATAGTAATGAGTCAAAGTTCTTTAATTTTTCAGATAATGAGGTCTTTTCTGGTAATGATTGTTTAATACCAGCATTAGAACCATGAATTGAATTTTGAGAGAAAGAAAAAGGATTATCAGTCCAAGTAAAACTTTTTTCTTTTTCTATTAAATGACTCACCACCTCATTCTGCTCACAAACCATTGCAACAAAAGACTGAGGGGCGGGCTGTGTCAAAGGTAAGCCCAAACTCAAATTTTAGTCATTATTTCCACTTCTCAAAACTCCCAACACTTTAATTTGGTTTGAATGTTCTTGTAGCTGCTGACTAATTTGCTGAAGCAAAAGAGTAATGTTGCCATTGAGACCAGAATTGTTTAACCCAGACACCTCGAGGCTGTTGAGTCCACTCACTCCACATGACATGGTAAACAACACAGCAACTGATAAATTTGTTGAACAGTCAGGTTCCAAAGACAAAAACTGGATACAAAATAATCACTTTATTATCCACAGGTCCATAGATATACCCATATCCAAAACCCTGCAAAAATATATCCACAGTCAAATCCTAACTTACCTGCTACACAATGGATAACTACTATCCTAAACCCAACATGGATTCCATCCACACCATAGTAGTGGTACTGCACTATTATTCTTTCTTAACATTGTAATCCATGTTCCTTCACCTCTCCAAAGCCTTTGATATGGTATCCCGCTATTTTTTATAGATTGCTTAAATGAAAAAAAGCATATTTATGTTGAGTAGTTATCTTACTGATGCAAATCAATAAGTAAAATGGAGGATAGTCACCTATCAACCTGTACAAGCAGGTATTCTCCAAAGCATCATATTAATCCCTCTCCTCCTTGACATAGCTATCAGTTATATGTAAACATTAGCACAGCAAGCTAATATTATACAATGTGCAAACACCCTGACCCTGGCCTGCTCAGCCCATAGTCACTCCCATCTTCAGACTATAATACAATTACCTTTCCTATCCATGGAAACCTTGTTCTGACAATCTCAAACATTTTTAAACCCTAAAAACTAAAATTGATACTTTTGTCCTCCAGCCAGCAAACTTTACACAAACTAACATTAAAGATAACTTCATAAACTGAGCCTATGACTGAGCAAATGAAACATACAAGACTACTAGGGGTGATCATTGATAAAAATGTAATCATAACATCCAATACATTATCCAAAAGATGAATCAGACACTCAACCCTACTTTAGTACCCAAAGTAGAATAAGCAGTGTGACCCCCATTCTAATAGTCAGTCTAGTATATGCTTTCCTGGGCTTCAAAATCTACAGTCTGTCTTGCTATCCAGCCTTGAACAAAGCTAGAACAAAATTGTGAAACTTGCTCCTGACCTAAACTTAAAAACTCATCATTGTATTGTTCTTAAACAATACACTGGCTAGAACATCCTAACTTTCTTATCTACATAAAACTAAGAGCAGCCTTCAAAGGGATAGATCAACCAACATGGGTTCCAGACATTGCTGGCCTACTCCAATGGTATATCCATGCAAGCCCTTGAAGATACAAGAAACATATCTTAACCTTAACTCACAAAACTTTTAATAACTGTAGCAATGCCCTTTGCTCGACAAGTGTATCATAAAATTGGTAGGATATCCCATCTGAAAAAAACAATATTTCCCATCACAGCTTTAAAATAAACATAAAAATCATCATAACAACTCAAGCAACTCCTTAATGCAATGATTAGTACTCATTGCTGCCATATATCTGCCATACTGACCAACAATAATGTGAGATTACATGAGGCTCTCTATCTGAATATCAGACTGCACTAAAGACTAGTATGTTATATTTCCATAGACTAAGCCTTCTATCTTGGCACTATCAGCACTTACTATGACAATATTCCCCTTTACAAATGCACCTGTAATAATATATTAGCTTTTCCCATCCATAATGAAATACCTTCTCTAGGCAGATTATTAACATAAGCATTCTCCTTAAGTGACATTTTCTATGCCTATATTGTGCTACTGTCTCTTTTGTCTGATTACTGCCCAAATACTATTTGTCAAACCATGCAATTATTTTCTCTATAAATAAACAGTGGTGTAAATCATACTACTGTACATTTATGTCTGACCTCTGTGAAAAGGTAACCATTTGAAATGTCAGGACCTGATAAATTGAGTCCCACACTATGGAGACAGAATGGCCGAAGAAACAGATTTACGTATACCAATTCTAAAATGGCCATTTCCTGGAATATACCCTTATGTTCGAGATATGGTGATCTCAAAGTTGGTATATATAAATTCAGGGGTTGTGGGGGCACATCAGGGGGTGCAGTGAGCTTGCTACCCTTAAAGAAAAAGATTCTGTCTCTTCTGGATTTTTGTTCTTTTTTAAATCTGTCAACTCTGAGCATTACAAGTGTCATTTCAACAGGGAGCCCTGTAAAATGCTACCTAACACTACCTGCATATTTTTTAGCATGTTAATACACATTATGTGTAAAAAAATGCCACTAAATGCTATACGTTGGTATTGAATGTTTTCTCTTCCTCTGTAAAAATTGCTGTTAAATGCTCAATGCACATTTTAAATGTTTCCTTTAATGTAATAATTGTCTGGACTTTAGTTGTAATCGAAAACTAATAGAACAAACAAACAAATAAATAAATGAGATTTGTGTAAGTTATGAATCAAGATAACATATTAAAGTAACCAAATGGGTTTGTGGAGTAGAAAAACTAAAGTGTGAGGAAATATGTTGATGAGTTGGCAAGGATTTCAGAAGAAAATGGCAACTAGAGTCAGATGGATAATGTTTTAGCAATGGAGAAAACAGGAAGTTTAGAGTTACATAGTCCATTTAATGAGTTTATTCATAAGTGTAAATACTTAGAGAAAGGACCTACTGAGGTCAAAGTAAACCAGTATGAAAGTTGAACCTGAGTGATCTCTGTGCATTTTATTGTTGTATAAACAAGGCACACAACTGAGAACTATGTACAGTACTTAAATGACTATAGTGAACTTTTTTTAAGTCCTTTTACTACTTGCATCATTTTTCCTGTCTTCATATCTTTATTTCTCTTCACAGTAAGATATATGTAGTTTCTAATTTCAGCTGTACATATCAGTGTTCACATAAAATATTTATATGGCTTATATTTTATATTGCACTTGGCCTTGTGGCCTGAGCCAAATCTGAAAAGAGTTTTGTTTTAGTCTCTATGGTTAACAAAAACAAAACCAAAGAAACAAGCAAGTGAGAAAACACACAAATAACGGATCCCATTAAAGAAAGCAGCTCTACATAATAGTGGATGTTTCAGTGTTGTGGATAGCCAATAACTGCAAATGATTGTGGGTTTTGATTAGCTGTGACAAACCAGGACCAGTATAAATATGCCAACAGCAAGTGTTCAGTGTAGCATTTAACACCTTCAATGTGGGTTAAGAGTAAACCCACAACTGCATCTTTAATCCAATAGTTTGGGTGCTGTACTGAGTTTTTTTTTTTTTTGTAAATTTTAGTAAATCTTGTTTTCTTAGTTTATTATTGGCATGAAGACAGTCTTAAAATAAAAGAAGAAAAATATGTATTGTTTTAAAGCACATCAGCAAAGGCACCTATGTATTAGGAGCAAATAACTAGGGAGTGAAAAGTCATCCAATGGGATGAGGACAAGCAGAAGTTCATACTGTGAGTTGGAGATGGCCTGCTCAATCAAGGATTGTTAAACATTACAGGCATAGAGAACGGAATGGGGGACTTGAGTCTAGAACAGGGGCTGCAGTTAAAAAGGGATAATTTGTAGGGCATATAAAATAACTACAAAAATTGATTAGAAGAGGTTATAAAGGACTGAGAAATGAGAATGAAAAGGCAATATGCAAAGGAACAAAGTAATTATTTGGCTACTACAGTAAATATACAACCCAAATAATTACTACACAACTTCCTATTAAAATCTTAAAATCAATGGGCACTTTAAAATGAGAAGGCATACTATTTATCAGCTTGACTATTGATTCTGCCCCATTAATATAGTAATAGGACATGGGTAGCCAACCACTGTCTTCTTACTAAATTGTTTAAGCAGTTGCATTCACTTTCTCTAAGCAACTGATCACAGTGATTAATTAGGAATCTCTCTAGTCATATGCCTAGAGACTACCAGAAAGTGCAGATTCAAGCATCTTCAGACACAGTTTTTTTTTCCAGGTTTGCCTTTTATTTTATTTTCTGGAAGGAAACCATATTGAGTAGGCAGTGATAAAATGTAACACTTCTCACAGCAGAAGGAATGTGTTTTCAGTTTACCACAATCAAAGTTTGTGTGTGTCTGTGTGTGTGTGTTTGTATGTGTGTGTGTGTGTGTGTGTGTGTGTGTGTGTGTGTTTGCTTGTGTATGTGATGGGGGTACTGTAGCAACAGCTTGAAATATATTACTGGAGCTACTATTTTATCACCTTTAGTTATTGTCTAACATAGTTATCTGCTGGGGGGTAGTCAGTAAATTAAAGAAAAGGGCAGTTAATGTGATCACATAAACTGATCATTGCATTGGCTCGGAGGGACTAGGCTTAGGGACAGAGCACAGTAAACTTTAACAGGAAATACATGCTGTCACTATTTGTTTTTCACTTTTTTATGGCAAGAAAACCAGATAGCTGAGGGCACTGTTAAAAATATTCACTGCCCACAGCAAATTGCCCTTGTGTGTGTATATATATATATATATATATATATATATATATATATATATATATATATATATATATATATTTTTTTTTTTTATGGCAATCGATATGTTGCGCTACAGCAGCAAGTGAAAATGTATTACTTTGACTGTTATTTCACAGCCTTTGTCAGTGACACATGAGAGATGATTGCCAGAAGTACCCATCTCCTTATTTGGGTGAGGGGTAGGCTATGTATAAAAAGTAAAGGGTAAGTACATGATCAAATCTGAATGATTATTGACATGTGTGGTCGGGAGGACAACATCTGTCAAAAAGCCATATGGCCATTACATTTATGTGATTCTTTTCTCTGTAAAAGGTAAAGGCACATTCAATTGGGACAGTATTTATGTCTCGTATAGCCAAGTAGCTCATTAGAAGTTCATGAATTCATTATTGTGATCTGTGTTTGGGAAACTGACAGATGGTCTGTTATATAAAGCTAGTAAATCCAGTGTTTCAGAGATTTTTTTTTTTATATAGTCTGCTAATATGCTTAGTTTCCACCTGAGGACTATTTCACCTCTGCACAAAAGGCACAAAAGACCGTCTCTTGTTATTCAATCTTCTTCCCTCATGTAAGGGTACTGGGTTAATGAGTCACCTTAACTAGATTCACAATCTTTTCAAGTGGTAACTCAGTCACAGACTTCTCATAACTGCAGACATCCCCTCCCAATTAGTTGATTGTATTTCTTTGCTCTTCCTGACAGGCACAGATCTTGGCATCATTTACCTTATGTTTGGAAGATTTAATCTTACACAGAGTTCCCTCAGTGGTAATTATGAGAGTAGGACCCTTCACCATTTAATTGCAGCTGGGTACTTGGTTAGAAAGTCACCCTAACTACATCCACTATATTTTCAAATGGCGACTTGTCAACAGTTACCCAATAACTGTGCAGACATTTCCCTGAATGGTTGACTGTAGTTCTTCGCCATTCCTGAGAGGTACAAGTCCTGGCTCCATATACCTGAGGGTGGAGAATCGCCTCTTTATAGAGATTTCCCACCTTGATATATATGAGTAAAACCCATTCACCATTTAAGTGCTATGTATGTTAATTATTTAATTTCTCAGTTTCAGTAAATAACACCTTTGCTGCTTTGATTCAGGCTAATGTTTTGATAGTGTAGTTCTAAATTGCCGAACACGTCTCTTTCCACTTCTGCTTCAACTCGACTTTCAGTCTTATCTTCTGCTTTGGGTATTTTGCCTCTTCTCACCTATCTTGCACTTGCTTCTTTTTGCTTTCTGACATTTGTACTCTGCCATGTAAACTCCTCATTGCTTACCTTGGCAGTTTCTTACCTCTCCAGCCTGGACGTTCTATGAGTCTTTCCACTGAAACCTGGTGATGCAAATGCAACTTGTTTCCTCACCTTTCTGATTCCTTTCTTATTCCTGCATTTTCTCACTTTCTCAGTCTTCCCTGAATCCCGTTGTATTCTCCCTCCCCAAACAAATCTCATTGTATAGTCTCACCTGATCTGCATGTTCTGATTGCTGAATTGTTTTTTGTAGTGAATACTGCAATATTGTATAATGTGTACCTTTATAACATTATTTCCTTTTCTCCATAGTTAGTGATATTTTCTCCCACTGTCTTTCTTATAGTTTGCAGCTGGTTTCTAGGCTTGCATTCTAGGGTATGATTCAGGATCCTAGTCCACATATTATACATACTACATGATTAAGTGACTTGCAAAAGGGCTCACAGCAGGCAAATAAGGGGTGAGGGAATCAAACCCTGCACCACAGGAACTACATCTCACAACTTTAATCCTCTTTATCAACTGTCTCTTTCCCTCTTTTCTTTTTGATTAACATTTACATATTTCTCTTGCTGCCTTCTTACTCCTTTTATTTGTTCTACATAGCTAAGCATTCCTTTCCTTGGTTGTAATGTTTATTCTTGCAGGCAGTAATAACTGGCTTTTCCCACTTTACTCCACTTGGTTCTTGTCTATGCTGCTCATCCCCTACGTTTGAGTCTTGCTGTTACCTCTTTACTCTGTCTGTCATTAACTCACTCTTCTTCTTGTACTTAGGGAGGCAGTCATTTAGATAGGTACATTTGTCTATTTGCACTTCTGTATGGACATTACTTAATTATTATTCACATTATCTACAAATCTGCCCAGGAACTCAGTCATTTTCCAAGTTATACTTTTATGATTTGATATGTCCATAGCCAGTTGGGCCAAAGCTTAAACTTTCAGTTTGGGATGGCTTGGCACAAAAATCTATAGCTCATTGTTGTTTAGCACTCTGCATTACAGAATTATAATGTTATATCTCACGACTATTTTCTAGGGATTCATTTATATACCCACATTTTCTAGATGGTGAGGAAATGATTCTATGTTGTGCAACCTATAAACAAAGGTATGGCATATAAGTCCAAGGACGCCATTGTTCCACTGTATTTGGCATTCATCAGACCTATCATTGAGTACAATGCCCCCTTTGGTATGTACCTAACCAGGCATATCCAACAATTGGAATGTCCACAGAGGTTCCTCACTAAAACAATGCAGGGCATAAGTAAAATGTCCTATGCAGACCACCTCAAGGCCATATCCCTGTATTCTGTCTCCTACAGGCTTTTGAGGGGAAATCTATGCATGGCATACAGGACTTAGTCATACCTCACTCTGATGGACCTCTTACATATCCACAAAAAAAACAGCACCAGAATTACCTGTTCTAAAGACTTAAAATTTGTCTGCGATATAAATAAGACCTGCTGGAGACATAGCTATGTATCCCAGAGATTGCCCTGTCTATGGAACAGTCTCCCCATCCACGTGAAGCAGAGTTCCTCCCTAACCCAATACAAGTGCAACTTGGACAACTGGATGAGAAACCTGAAATTCATCCCTGGTTTGGCAACTGTGTCTCTAATGGACACAGGTAACCTGTAAATAGTTCACCTCCAAGGCTCATGCTTACACTTATCAAGGGTATCAGAATTTGTCAGAGATTTGGGATGCACGGCTAGGCTTAAAAATGCCCTTGTGTTCATTAGCTTCGTAAACACCTATGAACCTATGTGCATCTAAAAATGTATCTCTGCTTTTCAATATTATCTTAAAAGTATAATAGTTAACCTAAATACATACCTCTCAACCTCAAACAATAATAAATCTGGATAAAACTTAACATAATGGAGAACAAAGGCCCAAAATCAGTGGCTTATTTTAAATATTATTATAAGCTTAGAATGTTGTTAAAATAATGGGCTCTGTGACACTCCAATTTATGTCAATATAATGATTTCAATCCTCAGTAATTTGACAGAAAACAATAAATTATATGAGGAACAGGCCAAAAATATGAGGCAAAAATCTGGACAGTCATTGAAAATCTGGACAGTTAAGGGGTATGCCTTTGTGTAATACATAGCTCAGCTACCCTGTCTTGGTGCAAAATCCTAAACTAATAATATGTTTAAAAGCTTTTCTGTGTAATTTGCTGTACCATTTCCTTGGATTAGCATCTTCATTATGAACACATTAAGCAGCTAATAACCAGGATAAAATTGAAATGTTTAGTAACTAAATGTATCTCGTTTTATACTTATGCTGAAGTATTTTATTGAAATACTGCTTTCATTATGTACATGTTAAGCAGCTGACAAGGCTAAGCAACTAAACCCATATTGCTTAGTTTAATAAATTTATTGCTCTACCTGTTGTTCCTCTTTTCTATTAAGTAGTGGACTGCCAATTTCATTGACAAATATAACTGTAAAGACACATGATCTGTTACTTTTCTCCTACTATATGTATTACTTCTCGTTGAGACTACCTGTGTTTTTTTTTTTCTCTGCCTTCTGCTTCCAATTAAATCAGGGGCTACATTTTTGTCATTTCTGTATTAACTCTGTCTTATATAATGCTTTATTATTCAGTACCTTTCCTCAAGGCCCTAATAATCACACCTAAAACAGAGATTTATCTGGTCATTTTCCTGTTTTAATTGATCACCCCTTCATTGTAGCTAGTGTCTATCAGTCTCTCAGTTTGAATATATTGCCAGAAATCTTGTCTTGCACAATTATTGTCCATCTGTTTTGTCAACCAAAGTATGTAGATGTCACCCAAAGTCATACTCAATTAAAAAGAGTGCGCCCAAACACACGCACACATACACACACACACACACACACACACACACACACACACACACACACACACACACACACACACACACACACACACACACACACACACACATGATTGCAGTCCGTAAGAGTGGGGGTATCTCTCTCTCTCTCTCTGTATATGTATATATATATATATATATATATATATATATATATATATATATATATATATATATATATACATTATCAGGAGTCACAGACTACCGGCCTGCAGACGAGAACCAGCCTATTGGTGAGGTCACTCCTGCCTGTGAACCTTTGCTCCATTCTGTCTTGCTTGTCAAACATTAAAAAGTCAAATCACTTGGTAAACCAAACCTGATGTCAAATGTGTGTCTTCACAGATCAAATTGCATTTATCAGCTCCTCTGTTTTATTGGCTTGACTAAAGAGAGAGAGAGAGAGAGAGAAAGAAATTTCCAAAGCACAACAGAGGCCAACAGCAGAATTATTTAGCTTCTAAATGCTTCTGCTGTTTTTCTGTTATGAGCTCCAGAAAGTAGCAGCACATGATTTGCTACTCGGCAGAGGTATTTTTTATTGCAGTTTTATTCAGATGCAAAGTGATTTACACTTCTGTATATGAGGTGCAAATCATTCGGTAAACAAAACAAGTGTATGGGTGTGTGTGTGTGTGTGTGTGTGTGTGTGTGTGTGTGTGTGTGTGTGTGTGTGTGTGTGTGTGTGTGTGTGCATGCACACAAATGTGAGTTTGGTGGGCAAGATGGCATGTCTATTCTCAAACCTGACAGTTTTTTTTCTTCTTTTTGTCCTACTTAGTTATTTAAATGTTATAGTTATTCAAATTGTGTTGTCTAGTTTGGGTCTTATTGTACATATTTATTTGCAATTTGTTTATGAGTTGACATCCCTCCTCAACTGCTGAACAAGGTCAGGAGATCAAACTTCTCTATTTCACCTCTGTCTTATTACTGTGGAGTTAGAACTGCTGCCTAGATGCATTCATGGCTGAATTCTCATTGAAGTCTCATTCTTGATGGCCACTGGATCAGTGATGGACTGATGTGTGGAGTGTTTCATGTTGTTTTCATTTCTTTGTCATGACTGAAATTATTTTGTCATGTGTGTATGGAAACATAAATGTGTAAAGAAGATATACTGATCTAGATTTGCGGACTGCTATGAAAGTGAGTAGGATGCAGTCATTTGCCATTTCATATCAATCTCTCTATCATTTATTATTTGTATAAGGTTAGTGATAAGCACTATAATAAAGATGAAGCTAAATAGTTGTGACTGCTCTGTGTGCATATGTGTGAGAGAGAAAATATGTTTGCTATATATGTGTGTGCCACATCCATTGAAACCCACCAGAAATTATTTCATGAAAGCCAAGTCACTTGTGTGGACCATTAGTGTGATCTCTGATATAGTTGTTTGAGTAGGAATGTTGGAATATTGAGTCCTAATTGGAATCAGTCACTCACCAGTAATTTCTGGCCGAGTGCAACACTATCAGTGGTTATCAATTATTTTTATTTTTCCAGTATTTACAGTCTATAAAATGTTCTGTACTCTGCCACTGATCAGAGGAAAATATATATAAAATATTGTATAACATACCAGACAGTTAAACAAAATTATTTTGGTAAATATAACAAGAAAATTATATTGGATTCAACCTTCATAATTCTATCAGAAAAAGTGATCAGATAATACCACCATCTTATCATAGCAAAGGAACATCTCACATTACAACTAGTTTTGGTCATCTAGTAAATTCATTGACTGCTTCTGTAGTTGTCTCTTACAAACTTGTGCCATGGAAAATTTTGCGAGTCTCCACCTCTTTTCTTTGGATCTGCATGCTACATTTTCACATTCATTCTAATTATATCATACTGTTATTATGAACACTTCTTATGTTATTAACAGATACTTGTAGAAAATGAAATTTTATGTACAAGAAGCTGAATCATTTTTACCCATCTTGTTTTTATTTATTTAATTCATGTACTCAGACATCTTACACAAAAAATTTGTAACAGGAATATAAGCGACACAAAAGTAATATATGTAATGCTGCTGTTACAGAAAGTAATTTTTATATATTACCCATATCAAGGTGTACAGACAAATCTGCTTTATTTATGTTTATATGTTACGGATAATATCCCCAAAAAATTAGCTGAGAATCTTTTATTGTGGGATAGATTGGCTATAAATGTTTTCCCCAAGATTTCTGGTTTAGAAAATATTAAACTAACGCATTGCACTATATTCTATGTCTACAATGAGTGCTTCCAACGTGAAACCATGATCAAAACTTTGCTAAGAAAATAAAAAAAAAAATAAGAATTTTTTGTTGAGCCCCACCCCCAATTCTAGGCTGCAGTCCTACATCCTTAAGTTCTATAGTTCTCTATCATCTGTTGCTTGATCTATGTGTCTAAATATCTGCTGATTAGTAATGCCCAGCTGAAAAAAAAAAAAAAACATTTTAGAACAATCCCAAGGAGAAAAGCTCCAAACATAATTAAACATAGAAGCAGAAATAAACTGTCATGCATTTATTAAACACATTGACTGTGTATCCAAACTAAGAATGTCAGTGTTGTAAAACTAATGCAGATCATTTCTCCTAGTATCCTTTCTTCCTAGTAATCAAACAATTGACATTATATACACATGTAATGCATTCAAGTTAATATAGTTCATCCCTGGGATTCAGGAACAGCTGTTTTCCGTGCAGGAACAGCGTAGGAACTCCTACATGGAAAATGGCCAACGAGCAATCCAGGAAAGTGCTGTTTTCATGTGCATGAGTGGCCCTACACTGTTCCTGCATGGAAATCCATGCCGGATGCAAATCACCTCATTTGCTGGTAAAAAAACATGCAAATGAGGTGATTTTGTGAACCATGAAGCTGGCCAGACTCCGTGCAGAAACAGTGTCAGAGCAGAAATGCATTCAGTTAGTAAATTAATACATTTCTGCTTCTGAGCAAACAGAGGCAGGACAGCTCTTGGAAAGCATATATTACAGTCAAACACACATGCCAATGGCCAAATATAAGGCCATTGGCATTAATAAATGTTTATTTTTTTTAAATTAAACTTTTTCTTTTGGCCGATTACGGCCGTTTAAGCTTAAGGCAGTAGAGCACAAACGGGATTGTGCCAAAAATTAAAAAAAAATGAGAAAAGTCAATTTTAAGATAATTTTGCATTTTGCCATTATAGTCAATGGCATGCAAAATGTAAACAATACCAGGAAGCACTGGTTGTCAAGGGGAAAGGGTCCATCTAAGTGCAGTAACTAAGGACATACACACTGGGGTATGCAAATGAGGGGAGTTATACTGAATCACAGATTTCCTTAAAATGTCAGCTTGTACCTAACTATGTAGGTGCAGCAACACAACAGTGCAAGTATAGGAGCAGAATGACTTTATAAGGGGATGTGTCATGCTTGCTGTAACCTCACTGGAGCTCTGTGGCCCGTATTTGCCCTTAGCTAAGCACAGCTAAGGAAGAGGGTGTGTCTGAGGCTGATTTGTCTTATTTCATGTAATGCAGAGCGTGTTTGCGTCCATGGAGGGCCATTTCTGCTTAAAAGTGCTTAAATTAGCAAAACAGGTGTGCACAGTGCACAGCGGACCAAAAAAAAAAACTAGATGAAATAGCAGAACTGTTTACATTTGATCACCGGGTATGAGCGGTGCACCTCGGGGCTTAAATAGGGAGGAAGTGGGAAGGGAAAACAGCAGTAGGAAGGCAATCAAGGAGAACTAGCATAGATGGCAGGTGGAATGTATCAGAATCAGCCAATTACACATGCAGCATCCCAGCACACTAATATAAACAATGCAAATACCCTACAGACTGTTTTTTCCCACAAATTCTACACCACTGTTGTACACAGATGGGGAATTTTTTACTGGCAAAAATAACTAAATATGTTAGAGGCTGCTGCTGCTTTACTCTATTAATATGTGCTAGAGACTAAGGGTGGAGAGGAGGAGAATGCTGACACCCGACCCACAGTGAGGAGGAGGAGAAGAGTGTACAGACCCAGGGTAACCTACCAGGGCCTACATGAGTTGGAGATAGTAGAGCACTATAGGGTGGACAGGGACATTCTACAGCAAATTGCCAAGCTGTGTTGGCCATGCCTTACACACAGAACTAATAGAGGGGAGTCTATCCCAGTGGATATCAAGGTGTGTCTAGGCTTAAGAATACTAGCCACAGGTACATTCCAAAGACCAACTGAGGATATCATGGGGGTCTCACAGGCATCAGCATCCACGGTACTCCACCACTTCCCGGATGCCATGACACAACATGCCAATGAGCACATATATTTTCCCACTACCTGTGAGGCACTGAACACACATATGCGTCTCTTCCACCGTATAGCAGAATGCACATCCACATCAATGCACACCTGGTGAGCGTGGCAGGGTCTACATAAACCACAAGAGCTCCCCCTCCATCAACTGCCAGGTCATGTGCGATGCCCAGGGCATTATCATGAATGTGTGTGCTGGCAGCCCTAAAAGCTATCACGACTCCCACATCTGGCATTGCTCACAGCTGTATCAGATGTTTGCCAGGGGGAACATCCCATATAGCCATCTAGTGGGGGATGCTGGTTATGCACTGGTGCCGTAGCTGATGACACCCATCAGAAATGCACACACACCTGAACAAGAACACCATAATGAGGCACATGCAAAAAAACAGGATCATTGCAGAGCATGTGTTTGGAATGCTGAAGTCATGATTCCACTGCCTTGCCATATCCTGTGGAGCCTTGCAGTACTCTCCAGCTACATGTGCACAAATGTTCATAGTATGTGCCATGCTACACAATATGATCCTGTGGAAATAGCTGAAGCAGGAACAGCATGGGGCAGGGTCACACAGCCCTCCACCATTGCCAAGGCCAGCACAGGCACAGAGGGACTCAGAGGAGGAACATCCTGAGCCTGCCCATGTAGGAAGATTGAGGCGTGCACAGTATGCCCAGGCCTTTGCAAAGAGGCAGCATATAGCACACACACTGACACTGTAAGGGACCCAGAAACTGAAACCTCTCTCCCACTCATACAGACAGTAAAAGTGATGCCAAACATGACACTACCTGAGCTTTACCATGTACAGGGAGTGTACTATGTGCATCCAACATAGTCAGCCCTCCAGCACTGTCCTCAATTCTGGCCCAGCAACAAGGTAAGTCACTCTTCCTATCAATTACTGAATGGAGTGGTATGTTCTCATACTTGGTATGTATGATATGGATGCAAGCATGCAAGGGAATTGGTTGGCTGAATGGGATGGCAGCAGGAAATTCATAACAAATACTGGTGTCAACATACTAGGCAGCATACTGCAAGGTGACATCCCCCAATGCAGTACATTTGATGGCCCAAAGAACTGTGGATGTCAATAGGTCACACACATGGATGTCAATGAAGGTCACATATCCATCACCAGCCTCACCCAGCAGGACAGGTGTAGGTGACCATGAAGAAAGGCTGGACTAAGGCCCCCCAAATGATGGCAATGGTGAACAGACCTCCACCAGGCCTACACAGACATACTACAACAGGTCTGGCAGTTGCATTTCAGGTCTGAAGGGTAAGACGTCTGAAACTGATATATATGCTATTAAGATCTAACATGTGTACTACTGATATGTCTCCTGTCTGCGTGATAGGTCACAATACAATACAAAATGGGAGCTAACAGAGTAACTGAAATACCAGTACAGTCATTTCAAATGTTAAAGTCTGCAGGAGTGCACCCACTCCCACAATCCCATGTAGAAATGCAGTAACAAATTGCCTCCAGCACTACAGTCCTCTGGCAAAAGCCCATGCCTCACCCATAGTGCCAATGTATGGAATGACAGGGGTCCCAACTAACAACCTAACAGTAAACAGAAAACAAATGGAAGGCCATGTTGACAATGCCAGTAGCATGCCTCCCCATGTCCTACTGCAAGTACTGTGGATCAGGCCATAATTACTACAGGGATAAAGGCCCAACTATAGGGATACCTCTGAGATATTCCTTACATAATGTTAGGTGGAGGAGAGATTAACAGAAGGGGGTGTAGAAGCATGGATGTCATGGCGTACGTGAAGTCTGAAACTCTAATGTCTGCCCATACTACTCCAGACTGCAAACCCATGAATTAATACCACAAACCCACTTGTAAACCACAATGCGAAGGTAAACTCACCAGATATATGAGTCATGCTTCTGGATAACCGAGGTGTATCTGTACAGCTGAGAGGTATGGCCCCAGCAGGATATGGCCATTCCTTGAAGTTGAGAAAAACACAAGGAGGGGAACCCCAGCCAGCATACTAACAAGGTGCTGCACCATTTACAGAGAACCAGCAGTCTATTGTCTGTAGCTACCCCTCCACAATGGTAGGTGTGTGCAAGAATGTGTAGTCTATATGCCTTTGAATATTGGTCTCAGCTTCATTCATCTCGTATTTCCTGGTAAATAAATGCGAGCAAAGAATGATAACTGTCACTAGTTGATGACATGGCATCACAGAGTAAAACAGTACATGCCAGAAAATCTATGCTGCAACCAAACATGTCACACAAGCAGCACAGACAGCAGTAGTTACAGTATCACCTGTATGTTAAGCCCATTGTTTCTCCATATTGGCAACCTATCTACAAGTATCCTGCAGAAACAGTTTGCTAGGTGCAGCTGTAGCACACAAAACCATGAACTGGAGGCCAACTCTCCTTGGAATGGATGCACACACTCAATGTAGAAGGTCATACTGGGCATGCTCCTACACTTAAGAAATGAAGCCCATGTCTCGCAACACATTGCCCTACAGTTATCGGTTATTCGCAGCTGTCTGTGCACACACACTAAATTGTACACCATTGATACTTCACACACACACACACACACACACACACACACACACACACACACACACACACACACACACACACTGGATAGGAATACACACACATATCTAAGGCAAACATAATACAATATGTCAAACATACACACACAGAGATGTGGGGAAAGAGAAAGACAGACATCGACAGAGAGAATCCCATTATGAGGCCTGTCCCACCCACTACACATCCCATTGGCCTATATCACATGATGGCCTGATGACATTCACAGTAGAAATACCTTTGGTTAGCCCTCAGCCCTATAGTATCAGTGGTGCTTGTGATAACTATGTAATACTGCAGTACAAATAGGTATCCATGTAGCAGCTGTAATCTCAGTCCTGTCAAATGTAAATGTGTGTGTGTGTGTGTGTGTGTGTGTGTGTGTGTGTGTGTGTGTGTGTGTGTGTTTCTAGATGAATGTGGTTGAGGCCATTTACACTCACTAAATCTTCTGTATTTCTCCTTCAGCACTGCAGCTGATGTCACTCACCTTCAAAGATACCTTTGGACAGCTCCCCAGCATATAAGCTCTGTGGTGCTTGTGATAACTGAGTAATACTATAGTGTAGCAAACTAGTGAGGTAGGCGTTCCAATCCTGACCCTGCCAACTGTGTGAGTGTTTGTGTGCAAGAGTGTGTGTATCATTGTAAAAACCTGATTCTGTGGTCATTCAGACTTACACTTCCCTTACCCCTCCTTTAGCACTGCTGCTGATGTGACTCACCTTCAAAGATACCTTTGCAGAGCTCTCCAACATGTAAGCTCCATGGTGTGTGTGATAAATGTGGAACAATGTTGTAGCAATACCTACGTAAGTATGCATTTGAATTTCATCCTTGGCAAGTGCTTGTGTGTGTACATATGTATGTCCATATGCCAAAGATTTTGGCCCCATTTACACCCAATACACATCTCAGTGACTGACTTTAGCAGTCCTGCAGATATCATCCACCTTAAAAGTAGCTGTTGGCAACTCTAAACCATGTAAGGTTAGTTGTACATGTGGTAAATGTGTAATATAATGGTCCAAAAAGATAGTTAAATAGAGATTTGAACCTCACCCCTGGTAAATGTAAATGTGTGTGTAGGGTAACATATTTTATGGAATCTCTCACCCACTTCATCACCCAATGCCAGTATTTACAAGGGCTGGTGATGTTCCTCACCTTAGAAGTACCTTTGCTAACATCTGTACTCTAACCTCCGTGGCACATGCAATGAATGCAGTACATCGTAGTAACAATAAGTATATAGGTATGTGTTTGAATCTCATCCCTGGCAAGTTTTGTGTGTATACATATGTATGTCCATATTTCAATTACTTTTGCCCCATTTACACCCAGTACACATCTCAGTGCCTGACTTTAGCAGGCCTGCAGATATCATCCACCTTAGAAGTACCTGTTGGCACCCTTAAGGTGCATGTGGTAAATGCATAACCATGATGGTCTGAAAAGATAGTTAGATAGAGGGGGTTCCAGCATGTAGATCGCAAGACAAATGCCCGCAAGCTACATTGCCGAAACTAGAAGGCCGCAGCACCGCTAAACCATAGAGCGGTGCTGCCGAAAGGCGGATACGCCGTGGAAAGCTACGGCGGTAGGAAAACTTACAAAAGCAGACGGCCCCTAAAGCAAACACGCAGGCTGTCAAAATACAGCATACACAGCCGGCAAATACACTCTGATCAAGAAGACAAATGGCACAACGGTAGTGCTACAAAAGTGATGCAAAAACATAAATGCAACTATTACTTACTGTTACAGCCCCTGTTGTCCACACAAACACAGCAAACGGTCCCCAAGAAGCAGGAAGTAAACTCCACATCACGTACAGTAAAACACAGCACAGCTTACCCTGAGAAATGATAAATACAATACTAGGTCATGTGTTAGGCTATACCCTTAAAGGTACAGACACTGTAGTGTCAGAGTCAATACCCCACACACATTACAACCTAGTGAAAAAACAGTTTGTGCACTAGTAGGAAGCATGTCACAGCAGGAGGGCTGTAGCATAGGACAAACCCAAATATGAGGCATGCCTGCAACAAACAGTACCTATCCTGTTAGAGCCCCTGAGTGCAGTGTTAGGTGTGAACATGCCAACCTGGTAAAGCATGGAATACTAACCCAGTAGCAGGAGATATAGTAGCAGTAACCCATCTCCCACTCTACATCAGTGTAAGTCATGCAGGTCTTGCCAAACCCATCCAGTTGTCCCTGCAACAGGAGTGTAGACAAGTACGCAGTCCCATGTAAGCAGACAAAGGTGCAACACAGAGGTACCACCCTATGTAACATCTGCCACTGAAACTGGGACTGGGCCCTATACCCTTATTGGCCAGCAGCAACAACTGGGAGTTAAAGGGGGCTGGTGCAGTACATTCAGAACCTGTGCAGCAATTAGGCTTTGTGGACACTTACCAAATTTCAAGCATATGGCAACTCCAGGGCTGTGTTATCTGCAGACATTGAAACCATAGCGGAGAGGCAGTCAGAGATGGGTGGAGTGCACAAAGCTGTACAGGGCCACTGTGAC
Organism: Protopterus annectens; assembly: GCF_019279795.1. Taxonomy (NCBI): domain Eukaryota; kingdom Metazoa; phylum Chordata; order Ceratodontiformes; family Protopteridae; genus Protopterus; species Protopterus annectens. The sequence continues at coordinate 1,324,001,497 of NC_056735.1, forward strand.
AGTCATTGCTAATACACACAGTACAAGACAAGGAGGTGTAAAGCAAGTAACCCACTGTCTGGAAGGGACTTGCTCCAAGGCTGGTTGTATATCCCGTACCAAGCTAGACTGGCTGTGATGGATTCTGAGAGGCCGTCAACAAGTGCTGCTACCATGCTGGAATCTATGTATCTGTATAGCCCCAGTCTGCTTGGCAACAGATACAGCACAGTGCCCAGCCAATGTGGCAAACCAATGCTGGTGGTGGAGGGGTACCTCTACCATTTGGAACGTGAGGCACCACCAAAACGGTACTGGGCATGTATCGAGCGGAGAGTAAAGGCATGCAGAGGACGTGCCATCACTATTCACCAGGAAGAGGGTGAAGAATTGCTAAAATCACTGCCACACCAGCACGGCCCGGATGCAACAATGGCCCAAGTGGCTACACTGCGAGCAGAACTGCGGCAGAGGGTGGTAACTGGTAATGAATTGCCAAGCTTGGTAATGCAGAGTGTCCTAGGCACAGCAGATGACAATGTACTACAGGAGATGCCTTGTCATGCAACCCTTCGACGAAGCATTACCAGGGTACGGCAGCAGGCACGGGCATCCATGGCTACACCTCCAGCAACACTTGCAGATATTGATGCCAGCCAGTATCCAGTCCATAGTGGCAGCTTCATCTTCCGTAGAAGGTCGGATATGGATGGTACAGCTTCCTTGGTACTACTTACTACCACACAGAACTTGACCGACCTGTGCAGGTCCAACATCATTCTTGGTGATAGCACCTTTCCCACATGGGCTGATATATGTCGCCAGCTATATACATTACATGGCTGTATTGGCACCCCCACCTCAACAAGGATCGTACCCCTAGTGTACTGTCTCATGACACGGAAGTTGGAGTCTGCATACACCACTTTGTGGGTGGTACTGAAGGGTATGGCTGCTGAACAGGGATGCACCTTGTCTCCACAGTATATTATGACTGATTTTGAGAAGGCAGCAATTCGTGCCAGCCGGAAGGCATTCCCTAGGAGTATTCTGAAGGGATGCCTGTTCCATTTTGCACAGATCATCTGGCACCAGATCCAGCATCACCACCTTGTCACCCTCTATGGCACGGACACTGCTTTCTCCATTGCCATCCACGAGCTAATAGCATTAGCATTCCTACAATTGGATAATGTTGTCCCTGCATTTCTGGACATTGTGGCTTCCTTCCAGAATGTGCTCAGCCAATTGGCATATTTCTAGACCATCATTATGTATGAGGCCAACCATGCAAGTATGCATCCCGCTGTTCAGTACAGACACGAATGCCATCGTCATACCCTTTGCGGTTTTGGAATATGTCCGATGTCTCAGAAATGGACTTCCCATGTACTAACAACCAGGTGGAGGCATGTCATCGTCGGCTGAAGGTATTACTGGGACGCCCTACTGTACAGCTAGCTGACCTTCTGTGTGTTCTGCAGCAGGAGCAGAACTTGACAGATACCCGACGTGAATCTCTTCTGAGGGGGATGCCTGTAACACTGTGTAGGAAGGCTATTGTAGTAAGGGAGCGTCACCTAAAGCACATCTTACAACATAAGTGTGACTACAGTGATGTGCAGGATTTCCTCCATGCTGTGGCACATTTCTACAAGTTGTGATACTGTTTGAGTTTAGTACGCACGAAGCACTACACACATCATATTGCATATTCAATTAATAAAGGCTTTGCCCATAGCACACAGGTTCCATGGTACCACTTTCCTGCCCATGTGGCATGCAATGCCAGCCATATTTTTGGCTAACTGTTGCACATGGTGGCTTCTAAGGGGGTGCACAATGTATCACTGTGGGGGTTTGTATGTGCCACATGTGGTTAGGGTGTAGGGGTTCCCTCAATTCTGACAGGGAATTATCCACAGTCCTTTGTCACTGCAGCTAATTTGTCATCCTGCCATGTGTCCACATCCAGCTGTCTCACAGGTGGGTGTCACACCGCCTAGGTGCCTGAATTCCTAGATAGAGGTTTGAACCTCACCTCTGGTAAATGTAAAGGTGGGGATAGGGTAAAATATTTTTTGGAATCTCTCACCCACTACGTCACCCAATGCCAGTATTTACAAGGGCTGGTGATGTTCCTCACCTTCGAAGTACCTTGGGACAGCATCCATCCTATAAACTCTGTGGTGCATGTGATAAATGTGGTACACTGTAGTAACAATACATAGCTAGGTAAGGATTTGAAACTCAGTACTGGCAAATGTGTGTGTCATCCGTATACTGTGTGGGGATCGCTGTTATTGTGTAATAACAGGAGCCATTGGGGGGTGGGTTTTGCTAAATTATTATGTTGAGGACCTAGTATATGTCACAATGTCCACATTATAAGGCCAGCAGTTATCAAATACTGGAGAGTTTGGTGTAGACAATCCACAGCCCTAAATGTGTCAGTATGGATTAGTGAGCAATATAGGCAACCCTTCCATTACTCAGAGACCACTCTCCTCCAACATATCATACACAAACACACTGGGCAACAACCACTATATTGGTAGATCCACTGCATATTGCCTCACAGATAGTACCCATGGTGTGATTTCAGTAGACTACATGCCTGTTGACCACAACAGTGTCACTGACATCAGAAAGTACTTTGATGTGTTACATCTCCTTACTGAGTGTGTGTTATCCAGCAAGTAAAAGGACATAGAACCCTGTTCCATCCCCTCAGTAGCCCAATCAATGTGTACAGTGGCCCTTTTGCCATGTTCCCTACTGGACACTTTCAAAACTGTAGAGTCTGCAAATGTACCCCACAAAGGGAATACCATGCCTTATACACATGCCCTGTATGGACAGACACCACTAACTCCACTGAATATCCATATCATACTGTCACTGTAGGTGCAATAACTACCTCAGTTACATAGCCAGGTCTCACCAAATGAGGTCAGGAATGCTACATCAGAAGATACCCATCTGTCCACACAACATGCCACAGAGACCTTAAGCACACTTTCACACATCAAAGGACATGCATGTGGGACATGTGCAGAACCTAGACACTGTCCATGTTATGGAATATAGATCACATACGTGGGAAGAAGTGCACATCACTGGCTACCTACAATAGAAACCTAGATGAGAGGATGGGGAATACAATACCCATCCATGGGGACCACTCCACTGACTATACTCCTGAGCCACTCTGGGGACTATTGTCATGTAGCCTGATGCCAAGTTATTCCCTTGGGATAGCCTGGTAGAGCCTTCAGGCCCATTCACCTACTACACACCTATGAAGCAATAAACATATGGATCTCAGTACTGGCAAGTGTGTGTGTGTGTGTGTGTGTGTGTGTGTGTGTGTGTGTGTGTGTGTGTGTGTGTGTGTGTGTGTGTGTGTGTGTGTGTGTGTGTGTGTGTGTGTGTGTGTGTGAATAGTAATCCCAGTGTGTTTGGTTGATGAATATCCCCTGTGGCTGTGGTCATTAGCAATCGGAGGTGTGTCCAAACCAGAACATGTACCATTCTCCATTCTACAACAGATGTTGTATATCAACATGTACCTATGTACAACCCTCAGCCCTATAATCTTTGAGGCATATGCAATCACTGTGTTACAGACTGGGAATTATCGTTCACATACTCTACCCCACATATGACATGGTGGATGTGTCACCACACTGCCATACCCTGTCACCTTGCTGCAGGGCTACATCCTGGTAAGACACAGAAACCTAGAATGGAAATGGGATACAGCATGTGAGAACACATTCACTCAGCACTTCACTTGTGGGGGGAGAGAGGAGTAAACCTGGCACTGAATATGTTGCCAAGACTGTGGTCAATATCTGTTGTCTCGGGATAGGTATTACCTTTGTGCAGTAACTCACAGCACTTGTGTTTAATGCTGTGGAGGTGGTTGATGTAACTATCAAGGCTGTTGTGACTGTTATCAGTGTCTGCTGCATCTCTTCTGCCATAGATGCCTATTGGAAACTCCATGACGGATCCAGAGTTGTGTTTGAGGCTAATAAGGGAGTTCAACAGTCATGGGACACCACCTTTTCCTGCAACAGTGTCCTCTTTCTGATGTACACTTCAGTAATGGCAGGGGACCATCACATTGTCTCCCAGTGTTTGGAGGACAGTGTCTGGGTTCTGTTGGCTCTGGCTAGTACCATGCATTCATGTACCTGTTTGTACTGTGCCTATGTGTATAATTCCACAGTCATGCAGCTACATCCCATTGCCATGTGTGCAATGAAGACATCCACCCCTGTTTTCATGGCTACAAAGTCAGCTTTGGAGTGTTTTTGCCAGGTGGTTATCTTTTTGGGGTGTGTGGCTGATATGTTGAGTTCCATGTGATTACAGCCTGTGTGAATCTTGCCATGCAGGGATTGACATCTGGGGATGTGCAACGGTCCCATATTTAAGTGGTCAACACAGGTCAAGGTTGTTGCATCCTCTACCAGGAGTCAGTATGAGCTAGTCTAGAGCAATGGAAATGATGAATCCCAGAAGTGTTGGGCCACTGTACTGGTGACTAGCTACATTCCCCAGGTGATGGAGGGGTAGTTGAAGACTTGTACTATGTCAGTGTTGCATTGAACCATCAGAGATGGCAGGGTGTTGAGGAATGTGCATTGACAGTCTAGAGACATAGACGTGGACCCATAGCAGGCTGTGGTCTGGATAGCACCATTACCTCAAGGCAGTTGTATCGGAAGTATCTCCAATGCATTATGATGGGATGCTAGTCTGAAGGTGTTCCTATCCATAATAAATATAGAGACAACACCATTTGTGGAGGTGTGGTGTGGTCCATCTTTGGGGGCTGACAGCTGTGAAATGCATCATATCCTGATACTGCAGGTCTGCTGTCTGCTGCTGTGAACTACCTCTCCATTACAGCAGACGTGTCCTCCACTCCAACAGCTGCTATGAGTGACTGCATCCTGACACTTAGATATCCACTGTTGAACAGCATGACCCTCAGATTGCATACATGTGTAGCTATTATGGTGGTAATAACATTAGGAATGCTGCCTAATAAGGCACCATAGGGATGGCAAGATACGTAGCCAGTACCTGACAACCCAGTGGTGACAGATATAGGAGATCCATGGCAAGTCATTGGATTCTGGCAATCATGCCATCCCAAGCAGAGAGGTCCTGGATCCCCTGAGAATGACACATAACATGTAAGCCAATGTTGCAGTCAACCATCTGTTGATAGTACCGCAGCATCATTCTGAGTGACAGCGGTACACTGCCCAGGGCTACTGTCACACCTGCCTGAACCACATAATCAGAGAGTTCAAGCATGTTTCCTGCCATGTAGTCCTGGGAGGTGTGCCCAATTCATTCACACCCACATGGATACAGAGTGATACTCATAGTTGTTGTGGAGTGACATGACTGGGCTGTGTCATGTGTTAGATGCTGGCATGTGATTGATATTTGGCTACCTGCTCCATATTCAACCTAGTGAGTGGGATGTGTATGCCTCAGTATTGAGTTACCCATGATCAGTGTATTGTGCAAAGTGGTTAGCCTTAGGAGCTTAGGTTGGGGGCACACTGTGTAGGTTAAATATGTGTCCCTTGGCATGTGCCATTTCACGGTGTCTGAGTGGGTGTTTGCTTTGCTGGTCTGTGCTGTTTGGGTAGATGTCCACTGAGTGCCTCTGGGAAATTGGGTGTGTGGCTTTTCACTGTATGTCACGGCTGTCAATGTGGGTGTAATGGTGAGCTAAGTGTTCCACATGTTGTGGTGCAGATGTTGATCATATCCTCTTGACCTGCTAGTCCATTCTTTGCTGGAGAGTGCATATGTCCACATTGGGTGATATATGGGTAACCCACACAAGTCTGAGTGTTTGGAGTTTAGAGGGGGAGGGTGTCTGTGTACATGTGGCAGTTGCAACAGTGCCTCAGAATGGACATGTGTACCAGGTCAATGGGTGAAAGCACAGATAACCACCCTTCAAACATGCCAGGAGGGGTGGACATAACTATTAAGTACTGGGGTGACATCTGTGATGAACAAGTGCTGCTGACAGCTCACAGGTGTGCCACACTTCATGATACAATAATCTGGTGAAGTGCCAAGCCATAATGCTAGTTGAACTGCAAGAGAGAAAGAACTAGAATGAGGTATGGATGGAACAGAAGGCAGACTGTCTGTCACCTATAATACTTCACCATAGCTGTGCAATTATCAGCTGCTTTGGCCATAGGCAAGTTCAGTAAGCTCTGTTCCACATGTGGTAACTGCATAACAGTATAGTAAGCATACCTATATAGGCAGGAGTTCTGATCCCACTACTGGCAGATGTGTGTGTGTGTGTGTGTGTGTGTGTGTGTGTGTGTGTGTGTGTGTGTGTGTGTGTGTGTGTGAAGCATGTACTATCTGGCTCCTACCATTTTTGACCTGTGTACTACCCTTTACACTTCCCTTCACTCCAATTTAGTAGACCTGTTGATGTCATCTACCTCAGAAGTACCTTTGGATGAGTTGAAGATGTTTAAGCTCTGTGGTATGTCTCATAACTGCATATCACTGTAGTAGGAATACCTAAATAGATAGGAGTTTGAATCCCAAAACTGGCATGTCTGTGTGAATCATGTACAGTCTAGTGCTGTGTACTACCCTTTACTCCAATTTAGTAGACCTGTTGATGTCATCCACCTTAGAAGTATCTGTGGAAGAGGTGGAAATGTATCAGCTCTGTGGCACATCTGATAACTGCATCACACTATAGTAGGAATACCTAGGTAGGCAGGAGTTCTAGTCCTAATGCTGGTAACTGTTTGTGTGTGAGGATCATATCATATGTGACTTATGCCATTTTAATGTGTATACCATACACGGCTGGTGACCACCTCCCACTGCGATTACTTTATATAGAGTTATGACAACATCAGCCTTACATGCAGCAGGTCAAACCATTGTACAGTCCTCTGTACAGATGTGTCTGGAATATCCATATATTTGAAACCTATAAGTGTTCGGAAGTGGTCTATGTGCCTTAACAATGCCCATGTATGTGATATCATAGCCAGATAAGCCACAGTGAGTGTACTGATACATATGGCTGCATGAGGTATCATACCTGACTGAAACATCATGGTGATAGGACATTTGCAACCCTCACAGGTGGGCTGCCTTGTAGGTGCAATACATGAGCACAGATGTTTGGTTTTACAAGTGAACTTTACCTGTTATGGGTTACATTAATGGCTGGAAGATGTGTAGACTGTCATATTGTGGTCCTAATTAGTATGTAGCAAAAACACATTGCATCTTAAGAGGGGTGTGTATACAATTTATATCCACTGTATACCAGTAATGTGTCAAGCATGACCTTACCTTAGGACATTTGTCCATAACAATTTGTTGGCCTCTGTCCAGATGTCTTGGCACTGACAAGTTGTGAGGTATGCTACAGGAATGATGAATAAACATCAGATAGGCCCCAGTGGTGACCACTGTGATGCAATACAGTTGACCCCAGCACAATTGAACATGTGCAACAAGCAATATAGCTATTACGTAAAGCAATATAGCTATTACAGATGCTTGTGTGCATGGTAAATTGTATGCACTTCACATGCCTGGGGTATTGCCGGGTAATAACAGAACAATGTAATAACCACCAGCTTCAGGCTGCTGTCTCAGATGCAGACCAGAGGGTCCTAGGTAGTTCTGAGAGGGAGTTATTGTCAGCAGATGCACATGTGGCCTTGGTATAGGATGGATGTAACATGTCAGCAGATCTACAGTACTAACCACAATAATACACAATGTCCAGTTCTCACCATAGATGTGCACATCTGTGGATTAGAAAACCCCATCCACAACTGAAGTGGGACCTGACACATGCATGTAGATACAATACAGATACATGGATGTCTGATACATTAGTGTACTAATCCCCACTGGGCCCTTACCTGCACACTCCTCATCCAGTGTGTGTGTGCAACCCACCTCCGCAATGCTTCCCTCAGTCTCATGGCTTGTGTGTTTGGCGTGTGGCCCAAGTGTGGTGAGAAACTCCTCTGTGGGTGTCAGTGGGGGCTGGATTGCTGAGCCCACACCTGTGTCTAGCCAGTCTCTTGCTACAGCAGCAGCCCATTGATGGGCATGGCATTTGAGGTTGGTGGCCTGATGCTGCACATGCACCTATTTTTTGCAGTGGAGGCTGGCATCATTTACCCTGTGTACCACACTGTTCACCAGGGCAGTCCTCTCCTGCACATCTTCTGCTCTCCATCCACATGACAGGGCATAATGTCCAATCACATATTGGGTGATGATGTCTGTTTCCCCAACAGAGATGCTGATAGGTGTGCACTCTGCATGTTACTTGGAAAACATAAGCAGGAAAAGGTCACAGGGCCTCATATGGTTGTTAAAATGCACATGGACAGTGGATGTTACTTGCAAATAATTCAGACTACACTGGAAACCTCCAAGCTATCATGGCTATAGCAGCTTGCATTACATGCCTGTCCCTAAGCTATCTTATTCCCCCCAAAGTTTGCAACTTGATTGCATAATTCTCAATCCTCCATTCATTTCTGTGTAAAGGGTTGACAGTGGTCATCTTCCATGTGGATGGTGTGTGTAAGGTGGCAGGTCTGTGTTTGACTGTGGTGCATGATGGAGCTTTGAGCACAAGCCTGAGTTCATGTAGGAGGCAAACACTGATGTTATTTTGCTCCCATGGAGATATGCTGTTGTTGCCATCAGTAGGCAATATGTACAAGCTCACCATTGCTGTGGGTAGGAGTGTGGTTGATGTGCATATCTCCATGCATGACTGGGGTGGACAGCGTGGCGATGTTCCCACCTAACCTGTGTGATGCAGGTTGCCTATATCCATGGCATGTGTGTATGAGGTGTTCTTTATCCCCAGTACAGGGTGAATTGTGTTGTTCATCTGAGATGTACAACATATGTGGAGACACAGTTGCAATTGTCCTTGGTGGTGTGGATATGTCCGATTTATAGTCATAGTCAGTCTTACAGGGCATCATATGTGAACTTACTTGCTTGCTCAGATATAGGTGGACTTGCTTCAAAGTTGTCGCCTGCAACAATATGTCCCTGTACAGCCAATGTAGCAACCTATTATATGGTTTGTGTATTGCTGCTGTCCACCAAAGGAGATTACTCTGCCTTAGTGGAGGCTGGATATGCAGGTCACGAACTGCTGTTTCCATGTACCTACAGTGGATATAAAGCGTTCCTATTACAAAACCGAATACGCATTCTTGTGAATGCGTCTTGATCAAACTTAAAAGACTGAAAAGGCAAAATATCGAAGCGGCTTTTAAGTGAATTCTTTCCCTCTTGGCCACTTAATTACTTTGTTGTTTTTGGCACTGTAGTGCAATCTCAGAGTTGGTATATTTAAGTGGGGGGGGGTGTGGGGGGAGAATCCGCCCACTTAATCTAATGTTTAAAGCATTTTCTTTTTTTTGTTGTTGGAACAGCAAAAATCGCTATTCTGACAGTTTGACATTGTAAGCTTTCACTTACATAGGATCGATTAATCACCGTTCACTTTTTTATGCGTTCGGTGATGTAATATAGACCCGATATAAAGGCTAAATACCTCTTATACACTACCTGGTATTTGTGCAATTGGAACATGCCACCACAATAACTCATTTCATAACAATTCCCACCTATAGTGTGAACTATAACCTGTACAAGTCAATTAAAAACATAACAATCTGGTCTGTGAAACCATATGCAAATAATTCTCAGTGCAATAAGCTAGTTGAATGAGTGTGCACACCTTTAAACTTGTGTATGCACCTCATGAGATGGTTACAGCATTCATCCGTCTTGGTCTGGACTCTAATATCATGGCACATCTTCACTTGGCAATAGTTGCTCACCTTCCTTAAAACACCTTTGATTATATTGCAATGGAACTGGACAGGTTAGGGGTCACATTCAAGATGAGAAACATTATGAAATGATCTTCTGTGGTCTGATTGTCATACAGCACATAAACCTAGTATTTCAACAATGGTGTGTGCACTTGTGATATCCACTGTGTATAGGTGTTGAGATAACTGGTAGTGGTAGGCATGGACAGAGGGTCATAACACCGGTGGACACTTATCTGAGTAATACCTGATAATCATGCCTACTCCAGTACCCACATCAGTGTTAGGGCAATGCAACCACCAGTAGCTGTACACATATATGTCTGTTGTATGTGCTGACACTGATATAACACAAATGTGCAACATGCACAACCTATTTACCTGACTGCTTGAAACTCATGTGATTAGTTTTGTGCCTTCCACCTGAACATATGCATACGTACATTTGCTCAGGAGATACCTGGTATACATTTCTGTTGACTATAAGTATGGCACACTGTATTTATGGTCTTGCTGCTCAATCATACTTCTCAACCTGTTACAGCAGTACGTCTGGACAATGGCACACATAAATGAGTGTCAAAAGGGACATCAGTATTGATACTGTATTAATATAGCTGCATCATACATTAGTACGTTGATTGCACAGTAGGGTTTGACATCACTGTGATAACCTGGAAGATGTCCAACAGTCATAAGTAGGCTATTATGTTACAATGCCATTGCTCACAGACCTGCCAATGGTGTAGCTAACATAACACAGGTATATGTATATGTGACTACAGAGTCACAAACGTGCTTATTGTCCAGCAGAACACTGTACAGTTGAATGTTATTAAGTGAATATATCACATGCAGTTCCACACATATCTGTAACAGTACAATACTATGCACACGCCCTCTATCAGTATCTTAGCTTTACAAGGCAAACATGTGTCATACTCATAATCACAGGTAACATAGATATGGAAAACATCCCATTAACTGGCCTAGCAGTGGCACAGTCACAATTGTTTGACAGACACCCCTGCGGTTGTCATATATGAGCTGCCCTTTCCCAGGTGAGTCAGGATCCTGACCTGTGATCCCACCTCACAACCTCTCAGAGCATCACATCTGGACAATGCCCTAAATGATGGAGGATAAATAGGGACAGACTTTAAATATAACTGTTACAAACATAGGAAGTTCATAGAATGATACATTTAGCATTACAGTGAATATTCTTAAGGATGTGGAGTCTTAAACTCAAGTGTTTGTCATTACCTGATGACTTCAATCCTCTGCTGCTTGCCAGTAAAGTACAGATCTCAGGAGGAACAGACAAAAATACCTGATGGTAAAATGTGGATATTCTGTGAGGATCTGTACAGTTGAGAGGTATGTCTGTGATATCTCTCACTGCAGAGAGGGCCAGATGCTATGGCCAAAGCAGCTGTTTAGCAGGACATTAGTACAGCATGTTTTGTTGGGACATATATTCCTCCATATCATATTTCCCATTATTATAGACCAAGTACTACATTCAATTACTTGCTTACATGTTCCACTTACCTTTTTTCTTTCTTCTCTTGCAGTTTATGTCTCATTTGTTATTTATCTCTCTCTCTCTCTTTCTCTGTGCACTACAGGGATAGAGCTGATTTGAATAGGTGGCAGCATGGCTTTTGTAGGTGATGCTTATGACCAGGTTATGGCCTGTGCACCTACTGGGGTTCCCCACTTGCTAATTGCATGCACAGCAGCTGTGTAGTTATTCCAATAGTCAATGTCATAGCAACACACTCCTATAAATGAGTACTCCATGTGAATGTTGGCCCTTTCCCTTACTTGTGAGGAAGACATCCTGGAGTTGTGTGGGCTACTACCTCTTACAACAAGACTTGTCGAGACAAGCCAACTAAATGGTGGGGAAGGTTCAAGACTTAGGAGCAGAATGTGAGTATTGCTGTTATATGTTTGGGATACTGCTGGTTTAACAGGGCTTTGTCTGCACATGCTACTTCTGCATGGGTTTCAGTCAGACAAAGTTCTGTCTCTGCATTGCTCTCAACTGTAGGGCCATCCACATAATGGCCACAGGTTAGCCTGTTATGTATGGGCTGTACTCCAGACAGATGTTGTCCATGGCAAATTAATAGCATACTCTGGTGATTGCATTATGCAGATGGTAACATCCATTTGTTTTTCTGACTTTATATCCCTCAGAAAAGATATGTTACAACAAACATTGTAACACCAGCAACTTTCTCAGTGTATAACAGCAATATTTCATGTGTGGCCATGCATTTGGGCTTCTGACCACCAATTATATCAGGCTTTGTCCAGATGTCATACAGTAGTAGGTGGATAGGTATATTGGTCTATTATTATTTAGTGCTGTAATTCCTGCTGAGGGGAATGGCTGGGAAACATGTTGAAGTCTGTACATTCAAGAGATATGTGTATAGAGAATGCTCTTAGATGGCCTTGTAACATATTTTATGTGGGAGACAGTAACACATGTTTTAAAACTAGGCTGTTAGAACATGTCAGACATATTACTGATAAGAAATATGTCAGTTCTATAGCTGTACATTTGAATAAATCACACCATGGGGGCAGTAGTGGGTCTCAAGGTACTGTTTCTGAAAATGTCTGTTCCTCAGTGTGATGAAACATTCATAAAAGGACAATTGCTATGTACAGACTTCAATGTATTAATAATAACTGTGATACTGTATCCCATAGGGGGTTAAGCGATGAGTGTAATTGGAGGCTGTGTATTCAATTATGTAATTAGATGTTAATTGCTTCTTGAGATTAAGGCATGTTTTTCTGGTGATGTTTACTCCTTGTAGGCTTTGGCCAACTCATCAGAGTATAGTAAACATGTGTGAATTACTGGCTGGTTGTATTTTTCTTTGCTATGTTCAGCCATTGTATTTGTTTTGCTAAGAGATTGTTGTATGTCTGGCCATTGTGTATGGCCTATCATGATTTTCCAGCAGTATACAGTTCACTCATTTATTTGGACTGTGGGGGCAGATATTATTTTATTCTCCATTTGTTAACTGGGGGTGTCTGACTGAGCCGAAAAGGCCCTTTTTTAGAAGAGGCCCAGGGAGAGAAGCTCTACACAGAAAAATTACAGATACATTTAGATATTTAGACATGATCAGTATACACACAAATTACAATAGACCTGTTTTTACATTGGTATACAGCACATCAACAGTTACATTGGAGAGAACAAACAAGAAAATATTAATTTAAAAATTAAGGTAATTAATAGATTTGTGGTGTACAGCTGAAATTTGGAACATAGGTAGAATACATACATAGTACACAGGTACAGTACATACATTGTAGATTAGCCAGTGTATGCGAGTAAGAGTGAAAACTATTATCAAGTACTCTAGGTTTAGTATGTGTTCCTTATCCACTTTCACTAGTCTGGGGAGCAGTTATGGCACTGCCAACTTTGCTTGAGATGTTGCCCAATGAGGTTTTTAAAGGAGGCTTTGGACGATGTGTTATGTATGCTATTGGGGAGAGAGCTAATTATTTAGCCAATGAACTACTATATAGTGTGTTTCCAAAGCTATTGTAGCTGTTGGTGACTTCTAGTAGTAGTTTGCTTGATGATCTATGAGGCATTTTGGCTTAGTGATGTAGTACTGGGTTTCTGAGGGCAGGACACTTATTTTGGAGATAATAGAATGACAGAGGCAGGGCTGATTGTAGGTTAGGAGGTTGGGCAGTTCAATCCAGTGGAGCTGTCTAAAAGCAGTATAGTGATGATTTCTATATGAACAATTAGCAGCAAAGCAGGTAATTCTGTTATACCATCTTCTGTTTTGCTCGGTTCAGTTTTGTTGAGATTAGTCATAATGGGAGATGCATAGAGAAGGGTGGATAGAGGTTGGGAGTGAGCAATGGCTGATCTTGTGTTGTTGGTAAGAAATGGTTAGATATGTGTATTATATAATTCAACCTATTCTACCGAGATACGGTAAAGTGATCCCAGTTAGGCATGTACTTTTTTAATAGTTAAGTTGAGATGACTATCAAATTTTAGGTGGAAGTCTATGGTTATTCCCAATAGCTAAGCCTGTGCCACTGGAGCGATTGGAGTAGCATTTGTGGAGTAGTTAGTGAATTCACTGTTATCAGTGTTTTTGTTAGAACTGGTTATAATCATAAGGTGCGTTTTCTTTGGATTGAGGATAAGTTGGGCTTTGGTAAGGTAATTTTCAATGTCAGAGAATGCTAGCTGAGTTGTTTGCAGGAGGGTGGGAATATTTTGTGCAGCACAGATTAAGGTAGTATCATCTGTGTACTGAATGATAGATGCATGCTGTGTGGAGGTATGGAGGTCATTTGTGAGGATTGTGAATAGTAGTGGTCCCAAGATAGAACCCTGTGGGACTCCTATAGTTATGAGCAGCTGAGGAGAGAGAGAATTTTCTCATTTTGCAGCTTGGTATCTGTCAGTTAAGTAGCTTTGGAACCAGGTAAGAGTGTAATTTGATAGGCGATATTGGTTTAGTTTATTTAGCAGGATTTGGTGAGAGACTGTGTCAGATGCTTTGGACATATCCAAAAAAAGAGTTGACACCTGCAGGCCTTCGTTTTTGAGATGGTTTACTGTGCCTGTGAAGCAGAGGAGGGTTGTAGTGGTATTATGGGCAGGCCTGAAACCAGGTTGAGTAGGTGTCAAGATGTTGCTGTCTAGGAGATATTTTAGCACCTGGGTATGTATGCATTTTTCTAGGATTTTGACCAGGGGAGAGTATAGCAATGGGTCTGTAGTTATTAAGTTTAGTAGAGGTCCCACCTTTATGTTTGGGTGTAACATAGGATATTTTCCAGAGTTTGGGCACATAGTTTTCAACAACTGATCTGTTTATGAGAGTGGAGATTGAGATAGCAATAGCATCTGCTATGAGTTTCAAAAAATAGCTGGGGATTAGGTTGGCTGCTGTTGATGAGGTTTTTAGTTTGGAAAGCATGATTTTGATTGAAGTGGTGGAAACTGTTTTGAGGGTAAAGCTTGCATTAGTGTAATTTGTGTTGGGGGGGATAGTGAGGTTGAAACTGTCCTGTGATACTAAGGATAGACTTGACTTCACAAAGTGGGAGTTGAATGGTGTTTCGATGGGAACTTTAGTGTCAGGGGTGGTTGGTTTGGGGATAGCCTTTTTGGTGGGTTTTAGTAGCTGGTTTACATTTTCCCCAAGTTTTTGGGGGTTGTGTTGGTATTTAGTTGTAATGTCATTTATTAGGATTTTTTGTCCAGCCTAATGCATTTTTCGCAAGGTTGCAAAGTTCTTGGTACTTAGTTAGGCTTTGTGTTTCTTTGTTTTTTTCATGGTAAAGCCAGACAGTGTCTCTGGACTTGAGGATTTGTTTGGTTTCTTTACTGAGCCAGGGGTTTGTAGAGGATCTAACCTTGAGTTTGCGCAATGGAGCAGCAGTGTCTAGGTTTTGTAGAAATGTTTTCCTGAAATAGGCTACAGCCTGTTCAAGTGGGAGGGGTTTTTTTTTGGGGGGGGTCCATTCACAGTTACAGAGTAAAGTGCAAGTGTCATGGCTGCTTTTGTATCCAACTGAGCATGCTGCCTCACTTGTGGGTGATCTTTCAGCAATATATGTTTGGGCATTTTGGGACATGTATGCAAATATATATATATATATATATATATATATATATATATATATATATATATATATATATATATATATATATATATATATATATATAGATAGATACACACACACACACACACACACACACACACACACACACACACACACACACACACACACACACACACACACACACACCCACACAGATACACACACACACGCACACACACACACACACACACACACACACATATATATATATATATATATATATATATATATATATATATATATATATGTGTATGTATATATGTATATGTCTATATTTGTATACACACACACACACACACACACATATATATATATATATATATATATATATATATATATATATATATATATATGTGTACACCTAAGTATTTATTGGTAATATATCTATATATTGTTGTACGCATATATGGATCTCCCTACATGTCTCACTCTCTCTCTCTATGTATGTTACCATTTATATATATATATATATATATATATATATATATATATATATATATATATATATATATATAGATACCAATCCTTCCTAATTGCACTCTTGTCTCTTCCGTATTACAAACTGGCTGTAAAGAAGAGTATGTCTGAGAAAACATCCACAAGCAACGCAGCTGAGGTTGCTTACTGGGAAATTGCATAAGCTATGGTGGGTGATGTCCTGGGTTCAAGACCTACAAGGGCTGTTTATTTTTTTGCTTGGCAGAACAAGGACTGTTGGATACAGAGTGGTTAAGGCAGTGTTGAGCAGCTCTGAGTGGGTTTACATGGGTATGCAGGATGGTAAGATGTGCTAGCATATGGTTAAATGAATAGGTGCTTACACCATGTAGCCTTCACTTTCCAGTCCGCAAATCTGCTTAGCATTTACATTTAAGCAATGGTTACACCTGCCAAGCATAGCTTAGCCTTGGTAAGCAGTGATCTTAGTCCAGTCTGATAAAATAGTAAAGTAATGACATCTTTAAATGTACTTCATTCCCTGTACATAATGTGCTTGTATGTGGTATTATTACAGTAGCAAGGGGTGTGAGTATACTGTATGGGACACCTGGATATGCCTGGGTAGTACTACAATCTTTTCCCTTTGGATTTGTTTCATACATGGGTAGTATCCCAAGTTATATGCAGTCACACTTGGATGCTACACCAGCTACAGTGCACTGGTTGACAGAGATTGTTTAACACGTATAGTGCTTTTAACAGTGCTTTTCCAAGTAAGAGTAGATTGCAGATTGTAGTACTGGAACCATACACCCCTGCATGCAAAGCTGGACTCTGAGTACTGAGTATCTTGTTCTAGGTGTTTGAGCTATATGTTTATATGTATCTCTTATTGGATATTGATCTGATACGCTGATATTAGCTGTAGACTACTATGTTCTTTGCACATGTCATTGAGGACTGCTGTCATGTAGTAATGGTATACCTTTCAGTTTCAGACGTGTATCTTTCAATATATTCATCCTACTGCATAACCTGTTAGCTATCTACTTTCTGTCTGTCCTCTGTACAGATGTGCAGTTGTCAGGTATTGCTACAGCCATACCACTATGTAGGTGCCCACATTGTATTGTGCTGTGGACCTACACACTGCTGCTAGTTCCGACATATGGGACATTCCTTAATGTGGGCCTTGCCCCATTTCCTTGCCTGTGTGAGGGACATTACAGAGGTGTTGGCCTACAGATTCACATACAGTGGGTGGCAATACATCACAGGACAAGACATGTGGAGACAGCTAACCAACATGGGGGACATATCCCCAGATTTGTGAACAGATTCTATGTCATCAGTGCTGTTATACACATGCTGGATTGATAGATTGACAGGGTTTGTGTAGACATGCATTTAGTGTGTGACGTCCCAACTCACAGTGATATGTCTCTGACATATCTCTCCACTGGCATGCTGTCCAGAGACTGGCCACATGTCTGCCTGTCATGTACCGTGTGTTCACCAGACAGTTGGTGTCCTTGGTAAATCAGTTGTGGATTTTAGGGAATGCAGTCAGTAAAACTCACATCTATTGGTATTACCAACGTCATATTCCTCATACAGGATGTTACAACAAACCCAGTGACATCTGCAACTGTCTCAATGTATGACAGCAGTAGGTCCAATCTACCCCTGTGTTTGTGCCTCTGTTCCCACCTAGTGATAAAGGAGTTGATGGCAAGCTTATTGTGAATGGGGAATGTTACTGAAGGCTTTGGCCAGATCAATATAGGCTGTATGTATCACCTTGCCTTCATCCACAGCTCAAGTGACTGACGGCAAGAGGTTGACCAGGTTGAATGAGCAGGTTTGACCTACCCTTCAAAAAGGTAAATGGTTTGGGATTCCGAGTCTGCAGATTCCCGTATCCATGTTTATTAGGTGCATGATGATGCATTCCATAGCTTCGCATAACAGACTTGTCAAGCAGTTGGGGCGTATTTCCCAAGGTCTGCAGTTACATCTCATTTGAGGGGAGGGGTGACTGTAGCAGTGCACAAATCAGTAGGGACAAAGCCTGAGGTGAGGGTCTGCTTGAACAAGGCACAAAGATAAGGTGCCAGGTCACTTTATAGTTCATGTGGAAAACAGCCAGGAAGATCAGAGTAAAATCAAACCATGCTCCATGGGTCTCCAAAGGGAAATACAGGCAACTGTGGAACCTTGCAAAAAAACATATAACCAATGACAAAATGTGATAGCTCTGCTCAGCTTAACAACAAATCCAATCCTCGAAAATTTTGGTCAACTCTCAACAACATCCTCTATTCTGGAAAGCCTTCTAATCCCTCCCCATACCCTAACTCTTCCTCTCAAGAAACAGCTACCCTCCTGAATAAACACTTTATCTCTTCCATCCAAAATCTGGTATCCTCTAAGCCAAACTCTACTTCGACACCCACCTCTCCAAGTCCCACTAGCACAACTTTGTTTTCTTTTGAGCCAGTTCCCATTACTTACATCAAATCTCTACTACTCAAGCTAAAACCTTGCTCTCCTTCCACTGACAATCTGTCTCCTACATTCCTCAAACTTGCTGCTGACTCAATTGCCTATCCTGTATCTATACTAATTAATCAATCTATTCTGGAATCAACTGTCCCCACCCTTTGGAAATCTTTCTTCACTATCCCTCTTCATAAAGGTGGAAACTCCACTGACCCCCTCAAACTACTGGCCCATTGCCATTCTGTCCCCCCCTCTCCAAGGTATTAGAAAAATGTATTCACTCACAGCTTCTCAATCACTTCCTCACACACCACTTACTTACCCCTACCCAACATGGATTTTGTCCTCACCACAGCACCACCACTGCCCTCCTCTCCTTCACTTATATCATTGCAGAGGCCCTAGACAACAATAAACTAATTTCTTGTCCCTTCCTAGATCTCTCCAAAGCCTTCAATACTGTCTCTCATTCTCTACTACTATCCAAACTTGCAAATCTCCACCTATCCCCCTCCACACTTGCCTGGTTTAATAGTTACCTGTCTGGCAGGGAACAATCTGTCAAATGGCTCTCATCCTCCTCACCTTTCCTTCCCATCTCCTCTGGTGTTCCCCAAGGCTCCATCTTGAGACCCCTTTTGTTTAACATCTTCACCAATGATCTTTACAGCTCATGCAAAGAATCCTCCCTTATTCAGTATGCCAATGACTCCACACTTATATCCATCTCAAATAACATTCCAGAACTACACTCCCTGACCCAACAGGCTCTACTATCTACTGAACAATGGCTCTCTCACAACCTATTGATCCTAAATCTCAAAAAGACCAAACTCCTACTTTTCCTTCCCCGTTCGCTTTCTTATCACAAAACCTCCTTTTTTATTAGATCTTCTAACAATACAAATATCCAACCTGACACCCACACAAAATTCCTAGGGGTCATTATCGATGACGAACTCAAGTTCAACCTACACATACTCCAATGTATAAAAAAAACAAACCAGAAACTAGGTCTGCTATATCGGAACAAAAAATTCTTAACCCCTGAATCTAGACTTACCCTGGGCCAGGCACTACTTCTCCGCTCCCTCTTATACACCGCCCCAGTTTTTACCAATATCCAGGCCTCCGCTCTAAACAAACTGAAACAAACTTACCATAAAATAGCCAGATTCATACAACTCACATCACTGCATTTCTTTAAACTCTCTTCAATGTCTTGAACTTCCCCAGTTTCTGCTATCTTATCAATTTCATATACTACACTCTATTCTTTATAAACCCTCCTTCTGTCCTTCTCTATCTTCCTTAGTCTCAATCTATATCCCATCCCGGACCCTCCATACTTCTAACCAACAATTACTTGATATCTACCACCCAAAAATGTCAGTAGGCAAACTACTCTACAAACACTCCCTTGCCCATGCTTGGAACAAACTTCCCCTTGACTTACGTTCAATCTCCCACACCTCACACTTTAAAAATGAACTAAAAGCTTATTTTCTCAATTCCAGAACCTGCCCTTGCCATGACCCTACCTAGTCTTCCTTCCCTTTATGTACCATCAAAAGGACCATACTTAGTACCTCATTACACCTCTCTCTCTAATGTGTCTACTATGCATTTGCACAATTTTATACAAACAAAAAATGTTTATTGTTGACCTATTGAACTATATCAATGTTAAATTGTTACTTAGCTTCTTTTTAATACAACTTTAACTTTATGCATGTAACCCAACATATGTGAATCGTTTTGCTATAACTGCTATTATATCAATATTGTTTAAAATTGTATTTGTTTTAAAATGTATTACTGGAGCTTTTCTCCTCGGATCTCCACTGAAAATGGGCCACAAGCCCAGTTGGACAAACACGGTTAACAAATGTCAATAAATAAATAAAATAAAATAAAAAATATTCTTCAGTCCCACAGAGGCTGTATTCTTGATCTTAGACAGTGGTATTGTAACCTGTGCTGCAGTAATACTGGGTGCCTGGCAGTGTACTGGTATTGTGACTGGTCTCTTGGGGAGGTAGTGACAGGTACTGTTTGCACTCAAGATGCCAGACAGTATACTGACATTATTTGTTGGCTCAGTCTGGGAGGTGGCATTGTCTAGTAGCTCAGAACAATTCTTGGTATTGCCATGGAGATTCTTTACATAACCGTATAGGGCCTTGTGGTTGTCTTTACTATGTACTCCAAGTCTGTTCTCACAGCTAACTTTGTAGTATTTGATGAGGGATTTCAACTATTCATTGAGGGTGATAAGGGTTTATTTCCTGTCTTGGGACTTCACCTTATTCCATATTGGTTCCCTCCTTCTGTAGTACAGTTTCTTTATGGCAGAGGACCACCAGATCAGCTTCCTTTTTTGGAGGTGAGGGTCCCAGTTGTATTGGGTAAGGTGGTATCCATGCATTTGTCCACATGTTCATAGTGTATTGTTGTTTGATTTAGCTGTCATGCAACTAATCTCCATTTGCATGGCTGATGTGAGGTTAGCCACCTCTGCTTTTATGAGGCCATAGTTCATAGGTTCATAGGTTCATAGGTAGGTACTGGGCTATCAGCCCAAGGGCCTTCATAAGCCTAGCCAACAAGGTTCCCTGGCTTATGCCACCCAAAAAAGTTATTTTCCTGTGCCACTGTCAAGTAAAGACACAGAAGTGATGCCCGGTGTGTATTTCCTATTTCCCATCCACTCATCAAGATTTTTCTTGAAGAGTGCTATTGAAAAACTTTGCTTGACATAGATGGGTAGCCTGTTCCAGAGCATAGGAAGTCTCTGGGACAGGAATCTATCCCTCCAGCATGTCCTGTTTATTGTGGTGACAAGGTTTAGGTCCCTAGAGCGTCTAGCTCGGAGGGATTGGAATTTCTTTAGGTGTAGCATGTCCAACAGCTCTGGGTTTGACATAGCTTTGTATGTTAGGCAGAGATCACCTCAGAGTAGGTGACATGCTACGGAGTAAATCTGGAGTTTTCTGAGGCAGTCAGTGTAGGGCATTTGTTTGAGGCCAGTAATCCTCTTTGTGAGATACTTCTGTGGCCTTTCCAGCTGCTGAAGATGTCTTGTGAGGTACATTCCAAAAGGGGCATTGTACTCTATAATGGGTCTAATGAGTGTCAAGTAGAGGGAAACAATGACCTCTTTTTTCCTAGATTGAGGACCCTTTTATGATGAGGTGTGCCATGTAGAAGGGCTTCCTGACTACTGTGGTGATGTGACCCTAAAAGGAGAGACTACTGTCCACCTGGGTCCCAAGGTCTCTTATCACACGTTCGGTGTTAAGTAGATTGCTGCCGATTTGGTAGTTCATGGGTACAGAGTTTTTACCAAAGGGGATGACACTGCACGTTTTGGCATTGAGCTTGAGGCCATGGCTATGACACCAGGTTTCTGTCTCAGCGAGGACCTTCTGTAGGATGTCCACATCATTTGGGGACTTGACTATGGCTCCTAGTTTGCAGTCATCTTCGAACTTCCTTAGTCTGAGGCCTTCTGCGTTAGCCTGTACTTCAGAGAAGTAGATACCAAACAGGAGAGGTCCCAGGACTGAACCCTGTGGTACTCCACTTGTCACTGCTTTGAGGTGAGATTTGGAGTCTGCAACTTTTACAGTGTGGGTTCTGTCAGTGAGCCAGTTGGCAACCCATCTTATGACGTAGGGATTTATACCTAGTTTAGTGAGTTTAGCTATAATTCCAGAATGGGGGATGGTGTCGAAAGCCTTGGTGAGGTCAAGATAGGCTGTGTGAACCACCTTACCCTCATCTACAGCTTTGGTGACTGCCTCAAAGAAGTTGATCAGGTTCAGGAGGCATGATCTGCCTTTCACAAACCTGATCTGGGTAGGATCCAGAGTTTGGAGGTTACCAATGTCTTTGTTTATGAGTTCCATGATGATACATTCCATGGCCTTGCAGACCAGGCTCATCAGGCTAATAGGTCGATAGTTCCCGGGATCAGTGGTGGCTCCCCCTTTGTGGAGTGGAATAACTGTTGCTGTGCACCATTCAGTGGGAACAAAGCCTGATGTGAGGCTATTATTGAACATGGTGCTTAAGTGGGGAACCAGTTCATTCTGAAGTTCGTGTAAAATGCAGCTTGGGATGTTGTCCAGTCCCATGGATGCTGTGTTTTTGGCATTAGAGAGTGCAGCTTTTACCTGCATAGTTGTGATTACAGGGACTCTGCATTCTTCCTGTATAGATATGAGCCCTTTATGTGTTTGTGTGTGGGGGGGGGGTAAAAATAGCACTGAACCTATCTGCCAGGATGTTAGCAATATCAGTTGGTTCTGTAATTTCCGTGCCATTGTGCTGTAACTCAGAGCAGATCTGGGTGTTGCCATCAAGATTCTTGACATAGCTATAGAATGCTTTGTGGATGTCCTTAGAATTAGTGGCAATTTTGTTTTTGTAGCTAGCTTTGGAGGATCTTGTAAGGGATCTCATCTTCTTACTGAGGCTGTCCAGGGAGCTCCCCCACTAATGGGATTTTACTCTCTTTTGCAACAGTTTCTTCCTTTTGCTGTACAGTTTGTTTATGGCAGGGGACCACCAGATTGGCTTTTTGGAGAATAGTGTCTTGGTTCTGTTTGGGATAGCACGATCCATGCACTCGTGTAAGTGCTTATAGAGTGCATTTGTGTTGGATTCAGCAGTTGTAACTGTTTTGTCCTTCTGCATGGGTGTCATGAAGTTCACCACTTCTGTTTTAAGAAGCATGAAGTTGGCTTTGGAGAAATATTTTACCATGGTTTCCTTAATGGGGTGTGGGGGCGGGATGTGGATATCAAAGGTGATTAGTTTATGGTCGGATCAGACCAACAAGGAGCTGGCTTCAGGTGTGGATTACCGGTCACACATGTTGGTAATGTCTAGGTCTAGGATATTGTTGCCCCTGGTGGGGGTGTGGATAAGTTGATCCAGGGCATTGAAGTTTATGAATTCCAGAAAACGTTGAGCTAAGGAGTTGGTACATGAGTAGTTTTGCCACTTAATGGTGGGGTAGTTGAAGTCACCCATTATTAGGGTGTTTGGTTGAACCCTAATATTTTCCAGTACATCAAGAACAAAGGAGTGGGAATCCTGGGGCATGGTGGGGGATCTGTAGCAAGCTACAATTTGGATTGCAGTTTTGCCCAGAGTTAGTTGCACTTGGATAACCTCGGATTCATTATGTTGAGCAACTAGGCTGGAGGTGTGGGTATCCTTAATGAATACAGACACACCTTCACCTTTAGTGTTTCGGTCCAGGTTACATGGCCAAAAGGTGTGGTATGAGTTATAGCCTGGTAGTGCAGGGGTGCTCTCTGGAGCCTTGAACCAGGTCTCAGTGACTGCACAGATATGTTAGATAGATAGTTAGCTTAGGAAAGGCTTTTCATGGTGGTTACCTGTACAGTGGGGGTAGGATGGCTGTGGGGTTCCAAAGGTGATTACTTTGTGTTCAGATATAACATGTGAGGTTTTCACTACTGGTATAGAGCAACAGTCACCCATGTTAGGAAAGACCAGGTCGATGTGATGGGCATGTACAGTGGTACATGAGTAGCTTTCCCACATAATAGTGGGATAGTTGACGTCAACCAGTATGATAGTGTTGGGTTGGACACTAATATTCTCCAGGGTGTTTATGAACATGGAGTGTGAATCTTGGACATGTATGGGAACCTATCGCAAACTTCAACCTAAGCCACTGTCTTACCCAATGTCAGCTATGACTGCAGGATCTGTAATGCATAATGTATGTCTACCACTCTGGAGGTGTGTGCATCCTTTATGAATATGAAAATACCACCACCTTTGGAGCTTCAGTCCATGTTCAGCAGCCAAAAGTTGTGGAATTAATTATAAGCTGGTACTGCAGGGGTACTTCCTGCTGCCTTTATCCAGGTCTCTGTTACAGCACAGATGTCATTGTTCCCCATTTTAAGGAATACTTTCAGTAAGTGAGTTTCCAGATTTAGAACCTACAGCATAACCCTCTGATTGCATGTCTTTGTTGCTGTCATATAGTTATGTATATTTATGTAGTCACATATATATATATATATACATATATATATATATATATATATATATATATATATATGTATTTAATGTATTTAAACCCATGGTAGTGGTGCTGCGGTAGCATTATCGCCTCACAGCAAGACGTTGTCCCGTTCGATTCTCAGCTAGAGCGTCTTCTCTGTGGAGGCATACGTGAATGGGCGTGCCTTCGTTGAAGGTTGGGCATCAGGGCTGGTAACTCGGCATGTAAAAATCCACTACCAAACATTAGCGGACCGGAGTTCCGCTGTGGCGACCTCTAACCGGGATAAGCCGAAAGACACAACAACAACATTGACCTTTCTATATAGATGTATGCATGTATATATGTGGATATGAATGTGGATGTATCTTTCACTCTCTCTCTATATATATATGTATATATATATATATATATATATATATATATATATATATATATATATATATAAATATATATATATATATATATATATATATATATATATATATATATATATATATATATATATATATATATATATATATATATATGTATATATGTATCATGTATATATTTGTCCATACATATGCATCTCCATACATATATATATATATACATGTATATATAGAATATGTATATATAGACTACCTGATTGATTCTACAGACTCCTTTTCCTGCTGTTGGATGACTGTACTAACTGATATGTTTGGGATGAAATCACTATTTTGCAGGGCTCAGATGTTGTAATGGTACATTGCTTTGATCATAGTTTTTAAGGCCCTGGGTTCAGAACTTTGTAGGCCTTACTATTTTGTTGCAAGGCAGAACAGTTCAACTGTGGAGGAAGGGATAAGGGCAATAATTACAAGAGGATCCTATTTTGGGCCTCTTCACCCCCATTTACACAGCCTTTGATCAATATATATATATATATATATATATATATATATATATATATATATATCTGGGGACCTAAGTAGATAGTAGTCTCTCCTTTGATAATCATATTGCCAAGGTGGTTAGAAAATTCTTCTATGTGGCCCACCTAATCACAAAAGGGTTCGCATCTAGAACAAAAGGGGATATTGTGCCCCTCTACTCTTCACTCATCAGACCCATCATAAAGTATAACACCCCATTTGGAATGTACCTTACAAGACACCTGCAACAGCTAGAAAGACCACAGAATTAACTCACCCAGAGGATTACTGGCCTCAGACAGATGCCCTATGCAGCTTGACTGAAGATACTCTAGCTGTACTCGGTTGCATACCGCTTACTCAGAGGTGATCTCTGCCTGACATACAAGGCCATGTCCAACCCAGAATGGATGGACATGCTCCACCTAAAAAAAACAAATACCCGAAAGCCACACGCTCTAGGGATCTAAACCTCACCTCAGTGATAAATAGGACGTGCTGGAGGGATAGATTCCTGTCCCAGAGACTCCCCATGCTTTGGAACAGGATTCCAATCTAGATTAGACAGTGCTCCTCACTAACAATCTTCAAGAGAAACCTTGACGAGTGGTTCGGAAACAGAAAATTTACCCCGGGGATCACTGCATTGGCTCTGCTGGACAGAGGCACAGGGAACTAATGGTTCTGCTGGACAGAGGCACAAGGAACTAATCTAAGGGGGCGGCGAAAGCCAACACATTCTGGTTAGGCTTGTAGATGCCCTTGGGCAGATAGCCTAGTACTTACCTATGAACCTATGAACCTATATAAATAAATATATATATATATATATATATATATATTAAAAGCACAAATGTTTACTTACCCAGATACCTAAATGCCAACACATATTCCACTAACTACAAATACATTGAATCCCCTAAACTGCGAAATTCAAAAACTCGAACTGTCATAGTTGTCCCACCCCACCGCCCGCTACATACTACCTACACAAACAAACTAAATAAACCATATACATACACTAACCAAAACCCTACTTCTAACCCTAAACTAAACCCTACTTCTAACCCTACACTAAATCTTGCATATACCACCATGTATGCACTTAACTTAACCCGCACCCTAACCATAAGGTCCGTAACTATCGCACACTTACCTTAAAAAGCTATACCCAAACAAACTAAATAATCCACACACATACACTTAAAACCATACCTCTAACCCTACACTACATCTAACATACATTACCATCTATGCACTTACTTTAACCCGCACCCTAACCCTAAGGTCCATAACTATCGCACACTTACCTTACAGAGCTATACCGCAGAAGGGCCATCCATGACGATTTGACATTTCCGATTTCACACTTCAGGACGATCGATGTTTTCACGGTTCAATGAAGACGTGTCGGCATTTAGGTATTCGGGTAAATAAACATTTGTTCTTTTAATATAGACCCATATATATGTATATGTAGATATATATATATATATATATATATATATATATATATATATATATATATATAACACACAAAATTCCTCCAGCACCAGCTCTCACCAGCTCGTAGAATGTAGATTCTGTAGTAATAATCCACACCACACTGCCGTAAGTTCACCTTTTAATAAAGATGAAAAACAATATACACTCTTCAGTGCAAAATATACTCTTCAGTGCCCATTACACTTTTCAGTGCACAAATAATGTCTCTAATAATGCTCAGCTACTAACACATAAACCGGTTTCACCATATAGGCATCCTCAGTGTAAAGTCATACAGGAAGTGACATATTTCCTAATAATATACTATTCATTTAAAACCGCAGTGATCTTTTATATTTATATGTTTTTATTTCCCAACTACGCTAGTGTCATAAAAAATATCGCCTGAATTATTACAGATTTTCATTTCATCCTGGCTTATACAGTCTTCCTAATTTGAGCATCCAAGTTTTTCTTTCCTATATAAAATCTTATGTTTTTAGTTATTGATAACCCATCACCATGAACTCTATCTATACCCACAAATATGAAGTGTGCCCCCGCATGTTATAAATAATGCTTGTCCAAAGCAATACACATACTTTTACAATTTATATCACTGATGTGTGTAGCCATTCTCTGTTTGAAAAGCCTCGAAGTTTGTCCCACATAAAATTATCCACATTTACATATTGCCGTATATACTATCCAGTCTGTATTACATGTGATTACGGTCTTTTTTTTTTTTTTAAATATTTTTGTTCATTTCCAAAAACAAGAAAACATGAATGCGGTTTATTTATGACAATGAAGTATTTACAAATTATTTAAAAAGGTAGGCTAAAACCTCTAAACAGATATCAAACATTAAAACCAAAATAAAGTATTTACAAGGGTGTCTATTGTTGACATATAATTGACTTTCTATACAATTGTTTCCTGATTATAATCTGCTGCAGTCATTATTCTCCAGTATTTCAGTTACTTTTTGCCATGCTACGTATAATGATGTAGTTCTTTCAGTTCTTCCTTTAATAGTGTTCATTTCCAATTGCGATACTGCTGACACCATATTCATGAATTGCTTAAAAGTTGGAGAAGCTTTGGATTTCCAGTTTGATGTAATGTTCTTCCTTGCAATAGCTAGGAGAGTCCATAAGATTACATATTTTGTTCTTGGCACACAGTCGGGTACAGGTGCATTAAACAAAATAATAGATTTGGAAATCTGGAATTTATCATTGAATACCATTTGCAGAAAATAATTTATTTTATCCCAATATGGTTTAATCAAATGACATTCGTAGAACATATGTTGCCAGTCTGCTTTTATTGATAAATCACATCTCCAGCAGCCGATATTTTTCTTAAACATAAGTTCCATTTTATGAAGGGTTACATAAGATTTGTGTATGAATTGCCATGTAAAAAGTCTCCAATGTAATGAAAGTGATGTCTGCTTTGGAGAGAGAAGAATTAGTTTTTTATCTCTGTCATTTGGCACATGTCCATTAACTGATCTATAATAATTCCATATTTTGTCATTATTATGCATTTTTATTTTTTGTTTGTTTTATAAATAGATGATAAGTATCCCTTTCCAGTAATGGGTTGATTCGTTAGTAATATTATATGTTCTATACGGTTAGGAACATTTTGTCTTATTGATGGTTGCATTGTTTCTTGTTTGCTTAATATATACTGTCTTAATTCTTGTACATGTAACCACGAACTATCTTCCATATTTAATTTCTGTTTAATCTGGTCTATTGTCAGAGGTTTTCCAGAGTTTAGCAATTGATGCCAATATATTAATCCCTTTTCTTTAAGCACGTTGACTACTTCCATATTAAATGTTATTATATTACCTTGTGTGTACGCTATTGGATATAAAAGAAATGACCATGCTTTAATATCAGGATTGCTATTAATAAGATTTTGGAAAATTTTAATGTATAAGTAATGTATTTGGAACTTATATTTTTATTCTTATGTATCATCATATATTCCTTCATCAGCCATAGAAAATTGTTTGGTATGAAATCTGTATACTTATTTGCTACTACAAATCCTGATTTTAACCAGATTCTCTCATGAACTAGCTTCCATTTTGATGTATATTTTGTATTTAGCCATAATGATATTGTTTTAATAATGGATGAATGCAAATATATTTCTATGTCTGGTAAATCTATGCCACCTATATCCCAATCATCTAGATGATACTTCATAGCTATCCTTGGTTTTTTTGGATACCATAGGAATCTTACCATTAAATCATTTAATTGTTTTAGGTGCGATTTAGCTGGTGGCAAAGAAGAAGCTTGTATGACATAAAAAATTTTTGGAAATATGATCATTTTAATTATATAAAGCCTTTCTTCCATTGAAAAGAAGAATTTATTCCATCTTTGTATTAGATTTTTAATATTATTTAAGGTCTCTTTATAACTTGTTTCAATTGTAGTATCTAGGTTGTTAGTTATTATAATTCCTAAGTATTTAATTATATTATCGGTAGAGATATATTTATGGTATTTTTTATTTAGATCTTTTTATTAGTATTTATAAGCAATACATTTGTTTTGTTCTCATTAAATTTAAGACTTGAAAAGTTTTGAAAGTTTTGAATTGAGTCCCATAATGCTTTTAAACTGCTATTATTATTTTTAAGGTAATTAAAATATCATCAGCAAAAGTTGAATTTTAAGCTCTAGGATGTTGTCTAGTTGTATTCCTTCAATATTTTATCCATACGTATATTATTTGCTAAGGGTTCAATGACTAGCACAAACAATAAAGGAGAAAGAGGGCAGCCTTGTTTTGTGCCCTTAGTTATTTTAATAGATTTAGACAGACAAGATGCCAGTTTTATATAAGCCAATGATTTTTCATATAATGATTTTATTAACAAAGTGAAGTTGTTTGAGAAGCCATATTCTTCTAAAATTAACCACAGATAATCCCAGTTCACTGAATCAAATGCGCTATTTATGTCTAAGCTAATAACATTCATTTTGTTTTTTGTGACATTTATATAATCAATTAAGGAAATAATTATTTTAATGTTGTCATAAGTGTTCCTATCTTTTATAAAACCTATTTGATCCTCCTCTAGCAAAAGTGGTAGTAATTGTTTTATTCGAGCAGCATGTATTGCCATAAAAATTTTATAATCTATATTAAGAAGTGAAATGGGTCTGTATGATGAACATTCACTGGGATCTTTATTTTGTTTCAGAATTGGTGATATTAATGTGTACTTCCAAGAAGGAGGAATGTCTTTACCATTTTTAACTGATGTAAAGACATTCAATAACAACAGCAAAGCCTCATTTGATAGTAATTTAAACATTTCTGGGGTGATATTATCTATACCTGGAGCTTTGTTTAATTTTAGCTTATTTACTTCAGCTTTAAGTTCTGTCATTGTTATTTGTTTATCTATTAGTTGTACCTGCTCCTCTAATAACCTAACTTTAACATTGTTTTTGAGAAAAGCTTTCAATGCTGAATGTGTTTCTGTTTTCTCATTTTGATTATTAAGTTTATGAAAAAATAGCCTAAAAGCTTCTAGTATTCCTTCTAAATCAGATACTTTCTTTTTGGTTTCTATATTATGTATTTCCTTGATTTGATTTGTTTTAATAATCTTTTTAGTCCTATTTGCTATTCTTTGTTGGTTTTTAGGGTTCATTGAATAGTAACATATTTTATTTTTTTCTAAGTTGATCATTGTTTTGTGGTGTAGCGTCTCTGAGTATTTTTTATTAGTACCTTCTAGTTCTTTTATTAAGTTGGTGTTTCCATTTTGAATATCAAGCTTTAAATTATCTACTTTTGACTGTAATTCCATTAATTCCTTATTCCACTGTTTTTGTTTATTTTATACCATCCCACCGCTCTTCCATATAGGTATGCTTTCAATGCATCCCATATATATATTTCAGATACATCTTTTGTAAGATTGATATCTAGGAATGTTTGTGTCTCTTTAATATAAAATTCCTTAAAATCTTTGAGATTTGTTATGTAAGATGGTATTCTTGTTACTGATATCCTTCTCTTGAAACATAAGTCTATCTCAAATGTTATGGTGTTATGGTCCGAAAATGGACATGAAATTGTCTTGATTTTATTTAATTTAGAGGTTAAATCCTTTGTTATGTACACTCTATCTATTCTAGAGTATGTATTATGTCTATGGGAAAAATGTGTAAAGAATAGTGAATCTGGGATAGCATACTCATTTATGTCAACTATATTAAAAGTTTCAACAAACTCAGATAACAACTTTGTTAAAGGTGATCTCTTACGTGTAGCTTTAGTATTTGTGTCAGTTTCTTTTATAATGCAATTGAAATCTCCAGCTATGATTAAATTGCCTTTGGTATATTGTACAATGTCTTCTAAGTGTTGTCTGGCCACTCTAACACCTAGTCCTGGTATCCAATAAATATTTACTAATGTATATATCATTTCATTGATAGATATTGTCACTAGACAAAACATTCCTGAGTTGTCATGGAACGTGTTTATGATTTTAGGCATTAAAGTAGTGTTTTTCCACAAAATTGCTACTCCCCTTTGCTTCTGATTATAGGTGGAACTTACTAGTATTGTATAATTTTTATTGTTTATTTTATTTATGTCTTCCTGTGTAAGGTGTGTTTCCTTGATGTGAAATACCTTCATAGTGTCTGATGTGAAAGACTTGGTTTTAGATACCACTTTACAGTAAACACAGTTTCCACAAAAAGTACTGCCCCAAGATGTTATGTTCTTAGGTACTTGTCCCATAAATAAACTTTTTTTTATATTTATTAAAGTGTTCACCTATGTTTCTTCCTCTTCTATATCCAGACTGGCATTGTTCCTCCAGTAAATTCTCAAAAAAGGAGTCAGACTTTAAAACTGCCCAATATTTCTGGATGATTTCCTTAATTTTAAATGTGTTTGACCCAAATGTTGTAATAAAGCTTAACTTACCTTTCTTTCATTTTCCGATCTTAACAATTTTTTTCTTTTCCTATTTATTACTAAATTCAAAAGTTTTAGAAATCAACTGTCATATCACCTCTTTGGAATCTATATTCCATTTTCGTGGCTTCTTCCTCAAAGCATTGGTCAGTGCTACACAGATGTCTCATTCTCAAACACTGTGCCTTAGGTATGTTATTTTTTAACATGGGTTGGATGACAACTGTTGGCATCTAAAATGGAATTTTTCATGAATGGCTTCCTTAACAAACTTGTAACCATTGTACAAGGTTAGTTTTGAAGCATTCACATCTAGAAAATCTATATCGAATGACTGAAGTTTTCCAACAAATTTGATACCAAGACTATTCACATTTAGGTAAGCAACACATTTGCACCATGTTTCCATACATCCTATCCATATGCAACAACAGTCATCCAAAAATCTGCGCCACATATTTATAAGTTGTTTATACTGCTTTCAATCATGGTATATCAATCTGTCTTCCAGATAGCCCATGAATAAATCTGCATAAATGGGTGCAAAATTAGTACCCATGGCTGTACCTTTAATCTGTAGGTACCAATTTTTCCTGTAAAAAAGGGCATTATGTTCCAAGATCAACCCTAATGCTTTGAGAAAAATACAATCTGTTTGTCACTATATCGTCCTGACCTTTCTGCCCATTATTTTACAGCTCTTAATCTACCCTCATGTGGAATGCTCGCATATAATGACTGAACATCCAATGTGCATAAATATGCATGTACTGGTACCTGGATCTCATCCATCAGTTTCACAAACTCATTACTGTCCTTTATCCTAGCCCTTATCAAGGGCAACAATGATTTTAATTGCTTTTCCAAAAATTTGGATAATGGTTAAGTCAAAGAGCCTCTGCTGGAAACTATAGGTCTTCCAGGGAGATTAACTACAGTTTTATGAATTTTAGGCAGGATATAGAAATAGGATGGTTCAGGGTCATCCACCTTAAGTTGTTCACTGATCTTCTTTGATAACATGCCCTCTAAAACCATGTCTTCCAGAAATTTGTCCACAGTAAATTTGGAACCTTGCCCTAGATCAAATGGTAATCTAATATAAGATGTAACATCATTCAGCTGTCTCATAAATTCCATATCATAATTAGTAAATTCCCACAGAACAGTATCACCCCCCTTATCTGCTTTTACCACTACTAGATCACCTTTATCCTGTAAAATTTGCAAAGCTATCCTCTGGTCAGGTGGCAAATTAGTACCATCATTTCTAAAAATACTATTCAGATTTAAATGCAAATCACGTAAAATACGTTCTTCAAATAAATTTCCTATTGGGTGGTAAGGGGATTGAAAAGTTGACTTTTTAATTCTAAATGTGGGTTCTACTATATTTCCAGGTTTGTTATTGTAATAATACTTTAGGTTCAAATTTCTGCAAAAACTTTTTACATCAGCCACTATAGAAACATGTGAGACATAAAATGTAGGTACATAGTTTAAGCCTTTATTTAGTGCATCACTTTCACCTTTTCTTGGGGTATAAGAAGTTAAGTTAAGAATCAGATTATTTTCATCACATGCATCATTTATTGTAGTTTGAGTTGCCCCTCCAACATCTGCCTGAAAGTCTTTTCTATGTTGTTTATGTTTTCTTCCGCCATGTCTAAAGGGCCCTTGCTTCATTTCTGTACAGGTGATAGGCTTTCAACACTGTCCACATTATCTATGTAAGTATCAGTTATATTAGATGAGAATTCAGATGCACTAGAATCCCCAACCACATTTCTCACACTCGGCTTTCTTAAAATGGAACACACTCTTTTCCTCTTAACCATTCTCATTTTTGGTTTCAGAAAATTGGACTGATCGTTTTTTCTGTTTCCATGTGTACATCGACTCGTGTTGTGAAGCCAATTAGAACAGATTACATGTGTCCAGTGGACATGTGTGTGAAATGGGGCGGCACAGTGGTGCAGTGGTTAACATTGTCACCTCACAGCAAGAGGTTCTCCGGTTCGATTCTAGGCTGGGGTGCCTTCTGTGTGGAGCTTGCATGTTCTCCCTGTGTTCGTGTGGGTTTCCTCCAGATACTCCGGTTTCCTCCCACATTCCAAAGACATGCATCTGGAGCATTTCTCCCCGGGCCTGCACTGAAAACAGGCTCTGTGGAACCTAGTCGGACTTTCCCGGTCAACAAATGATAAATAAATAAAAATTAAAAAAAAAATGGACAGCTATGTACGGGGCAAACTTTTTTGGGGGGAACAGATTTCCCTTTCTTTTTAAGGTGAGAGTGGGATGCTGGGGAAGGATAGTAGGTATATTTGGGGAGGTAGGTTGGGTAGGGAGACAGACAAGACAGCATACAGGGGCAGTATGTAATACATGTGGGGGGGTAAACACCTTGGATGGGGATGGGTGTTTGGAAATCGAAAGCCCATGAGCCCTCAAATGGAAACAGTGGGACTAAGGTCCCCACCCACTGGCAGTCACCACTGCACCTTCATGGCCTCGAAGGTGGCTGCACTGGGGGCTGAGCAGGAGGGGGAGGCTGACCCTCTAACTGCACCCCACGGCCCTCAAGTTGGTGTAACAGATCTCCAAACTGCTTTCAGAGTTCCCTATGCACCAGTCCCCAGACCTGGCTTCAGGTGACAGTATCTTGTCTGCTCCCGCTCCCGGGGGAGGGGGGAATGAGCCCCATCCCTTGAGGCAGTTACACCCGAAGATGGTGCAGGACCAGTGGATGAGGAGGTCCTGGGGTGGTTCCCAGATGTGCTGGTGCCCAGTGCCACGACCAGATGAGGCGGGAGTGGTGGGTCCGCTGGGACCGGCCTTCCCAAATGTGCTATGCTGTTGCAGTTTTAGAACATATGTGGGTTAGTAATAGTCATCCCAGTCCAGGATTAGTTATAACAGCATGCATAGATATTCCCATTAACCCAAAACAACAGATTTGGAACAGTTTCATAGCAAACAGAACACATGCATATATGGAACCACACTGGCCATTACAATGGCATGCAGGTTATGCTGATAGCAACAGGCCACAAATGATAGTATTTCAACATGAAACATTAATAGAAACAATTTCAATATTTGTTGAACAATAGGACATATGTCCCAATAGTAGGTTTTGTGTAAAACATACACATTGATTTATGTGTTTAGATTATTGTTGCAGATATAGTGGGGGGATGTCAATTAACAACTTGTATATCCTTGCAGTACTCAC
The DNA here is from genome assembly GCF_019279795.1 of Protopterus annectens. Classification (NCBI taxonomy): domain Eukaryota; kingdom Metazoa; phylum Chordata; order Ceratodontiformes; family Protopteridae; genus Protopterus; species Protopterus annectens. The sequence goes on from NC_056735.1 coordinate 1,324,036,672, forward strand.
AACTTTAATGATCATTGCTCTAATAATTACTCAACAGGTATTGTTACAATACCCTATGGCCTTGGTTTGGGCAGTGGACTGTTTGCACACAGTGTATAATTCAACTTTCTTATAGCTACTTTCTAATTCTCTTACCTGGAAGATCTGTGGGGGAATGTTTGTTAATACTACCTGACTGTTTCTACACATATTCCCAAAATCCTAGTTAAAATTATGCATACAGCTTACTACCACTCCTAGAATTCGAACCATGGCTGTGTCTGCTAAAAATACAATTTGTGTTTTGTCAGAGTGAGCTATTAAGAAACCAGTGTCTTTTTCTTCAGTGTTTTCTGTCTAAATTTCTCTTGGTTGTACAATCTGACCTTGTAATTACAACATTCTTATACAGACATTCCTAAACATATTTTTTTATGTAGCACAGTGTGAGAAACTGTGGTTAATACAACAGTACTATTCGCATATCAGATCTTGGTGAATGCAACATGTCAGGCCATACAATACCAGAGTAAGCACAACCAGTCCAGGATTTCGAACTTTATTGCCAGGCAGTTACACTTTTATTTAAATATGACCTATATGGGAGTATTACTGTCATATTGTCTGGCTTATTCAGTGGAAACCAAACACATTTTTTATACTGCCAGGTGACATTTTACTCCTTTATATTTATTTGGTATGACAACTACAAGCAGGATTGTTACTCACCAGCCTCACGATGCAGCCTTTGCAACCTGCTGGCATGGGCTTCCTGGTTCACAGCCTGCTCAGCTGCAGCTGTAATGAAAACAGAGAAACATTTATGCATACCTATCCATCACATACACAGGCTTGACTTTGGTAAACAGTTATTGCTATGAATACTTACACACTGCTGGGACATCTCCACTCTCTCTTACTTCTTGGACCCACTGTTCCAAGAACTCCCTCTTCCTCCATTTCAAGTCGGCATAGTGGTGCTGGACCTGCTGACCAGTCTGAGGTATACCAGTGACACTGGTGAGATCATGGGTGAGACTTTCTCAGGCTTCCACTTTATATTGGGATCCCTGGTAATTGTCCTGCATCAGTCTCATGTCATGTTTTTTTACAAGGAGTCCTACCTACATAATCATAATCACAGAATTAATCAATCCCACTTAAGTATATTCCATGAATAAAAACTAAAATACAAAAATATAAAAGTTATAAGGAAATTAAAACCAAAAAATAATATGTGTGTGTAATACCTATATTCCTAAGAACATCTACACATTATGTAATAATTAATCCTAAGTGTATTTAAATGACTTGGAGATCCTAATGATTCATTAGTGCTGAAGAAGTCCCAGTTTTCTGAGACGAAAAACACGGTGAGCCAGTTAAGCATTTATTTTGTAACTACCTTTTGTTTTTATTGCTTATTAAAGTTTTTGGGTTTAAGTTTGTTGTTGGTCCTGCCTTGGTATGCTACCTTTGAGAGTTTACTGTGTTGTTTTTTCTGTTCTTTTTTCTCCCTTTGAGTGTTGGTTTTGGTGTATTTATGGAGAACTTAAAAAAAATAAACAAAGTACTTGTTCACATCTAGGGATATCGTTTACCTTGGTTTTGAGCCAGAAAAGAGACAGATTTTAGATAAGAACACTTTCAGAGTAGTTTGAAAGGTGGGATGGAGGGTATATACCTGATGGCTATAGGTAAGGAGTTCCAGGCCTTAGTAACCTTTTACAAGTATATATATGATTTTTAGGTCTGTAGACAGACAGGAATTTTTGGTCACATGTAAAATTATCATCCACTATCACCCCCAATAGTTTACCATCAGAAGTGACTTCAATGGTTGCATTATCAAGAGAGAGGACTTTAAATTTTGTATCTTCATGAGAGAGGGATTTGGGAAGAAAAGTAGTAGTTTAGTCTTTTTTGGGTTGAACATGAGTTATGAGTTATGAAGACATGTTTCAGTGGTTGTTAAAGCTTCCTGATTATTTTTTTTGGATGTGTACCATGTTGTCATATGTATAAAAGAGAGTGGAATCATCTGTGTATTGTATTAAGGTGGCCTGTTGTGTGGAAGTATAGAGGGTGTTGGTGAAAATGTTAAAGAGGAGGGGACTAAGGATAGACCCTTGTGGTACCCTGGTGGTGACTGGGAGATAAGGAGAGAGCATGGAGTGTCACTTTAATGACTGATAGCTATTAGACAAGTAGTTTTTGAACAACAGAAGGCTGGGCTGTGGAAGACCTAGTGAGGACATTTGAAGTAGAAATTTGCTGTGACAAACTGTGTTGAAGGCTTTAGACAAGTCTGGAAATAAGAAAGAGACTAGTTTGCTATTATCTCTAGCTTTATTGACAGTGCCTATATACATTAGAAGGGCAGTGCTAGTACTATGGGAAGGAAGAATGCCAGATTGTGTAAGGGACAGGAGTTCTTCTTGCAGAAGATAGTCTAGCAATTGTTTTTGAATACTTTTTTTCAGATATTTTGATGAGAGAAGATAAGATTGATATAGGTCTAAAGTTATTAATGTCTGCTGAATTTTCTCCTTTATGCAAATAATTAATGTGTGGCTTTTTCCCAGAGAGAGGGAATGTGGTAGTACTGGATTGACCTATTTATAAGGTTTGAGACAGGATACACATTGCTATTGGCTGCTATTTTAGGTACTCAGTTATGGTAACAGTGAAATTTAAAATTTCAATTTTTAATGTTTATCATGTATATAATGTTTTGTTTTTTCTTAATTGATCTTTTAATTGTTTGCTAATTAATTTCAGTATGCTATTAGGTGGGCTGTATCTTGTGATTTTGTAGAATGTATTTAAGGACTGGTTTTTAATTTTGGTTAATTTCACACTGAAGAAGGAATATTGGGATTAGACATTGAGGACTCCTTGGTTAGAGATGCTATACTATCTGTAAAATAAGCATTAAACTGTATTGCAGTTTTGAGTGGTGAGTTATCTAGAGAGAGGTTTGTGTTGAACGTTTGGCCAGGATGTAAGATTTCTTTAATGGATGTCCAAAAATTTTAGGGCTGTGTTAAGTATTATTCTGAAAGTTATTATAGCACATTTTTATCTTCATGTATTTGCTTTTTAGGCCGAATGTGAAGCATTCTGAAGTTCTCATGATATTGAGGTGTTTTATATTTTTGCCATTCTTTCCATACTTTTTATTTATCCTGCATTAGCATTCTATTTTTTTCTGGATAGCCAAACTGCATTATTTGCTTTTAGTCTCTTCCTTCTAGGAGGTTCAAGGCTATTTGGGATATGTATAAAAGTTGTAGTGAATTCAGTTACAGCATTGTCTAAAGGGAGGATTTTTAGGAAGTTCCAGTTAATAGATGATAATGTAGTAATGAACATTTCTGGCTTAAACTTGGAAAGGTTACGTGTTGTTTTATAAATATACTGTGTGAGTTATCTCCTCATATAAACTGTGAGATAATTAATGCGAGAGACTCACATTGTACCTGTGGTGAAATATTTGTTAGGGTCTGATACTAGGATCCAGTCTAATAGAAAATCTGATGTCTTACTATAATGTCTGGAGCTATTAATTAGCTGTGTGAAACCATATAAGTTCATGCTAGATACTGGGGAATTAGAGTTTATGTCGAATCAATTGACATTTACATCAACTAATGATATTTTTTCTTGTAGAAATGTTACAGATAGCCAATGTAGGTCTATATTACGAGATCAAAATCCCGTTTCAGCGAACACCACAACACCAACACGTATAGCGCGAACTACAGTAATGGCAAATGTTCAAAACTGCAAAACACGAAATGTCGAAGTGTCATGGTTGGCCTGTCTGCGGTATAGTTCCGTAAGGTAAGTATGCAATAGTTATGGACCTTAGGGTTAGGGTGCGGGTTAATGTAAGTGCATAGATAGGTAATTTATGTAAGGTTTAGTGTAGGGTTAGAAGTAGGGTTTGATTAGTGCATGTAGGTGTTTTATTTATTATACTTGGGTATGTAGTATGTAGTGCACGGTGGTGTTGGCCGACTATGGCGATTCGAGATTTGAAATTCGTGGTTTAGGGGGTTCGGCATATTTGCGGTTTGGACTATGTGTGTCGGTGTTGTGGTGTTCGATGATACAGGTTTTCAATTACATAATATAGATCCCATTTTCCAATAAAGCTGCATTGTCACCAGGAGAGATACAAAGGACAGTAATACATTTTTGTTTATAACGGTTTATTTTGAGGAAAGCAATTAGAAGCTCTGGTGAACTGAATGTTGGTGTTGGTTTGCTGTAAGGGGAAATGTGGTAGGTATTGAGAAATATTAAATGAATAGAATCACCTTTCTTCTTTATATGGTCATTACAGATGATATTATAGTCAGGAGGTATAACTTTGGAGTCATTTATACTGGATTTAAGCCACGTTTCAGTTACAGCAAGTACATCAGGCTTATGTTGGGTAATCCAGGCGTGTAGTTGAGCAATTTTAATTCTTATACTTCTAACATTTATTGCAGCAACAATTAGATCACCAGTGTTGGAGATTGGCTATTAATGGGTTACAAAAGTGTGTGGGAGAGAATTATCTTTGTATTCATTCTGATAGGTGGGGCCATGATTAGAGTGCATATCTCCTCCTAGAAGGATTTTTAGTATACTGGGGGAATTATGCATGTTTGTATTTTGGAGAGGATTCTTGCACTTAATTTTGTTTTGGTTTGACTTTAAGCGTAATCAATCAGTCTATATTTGGAATAAAGGTGAGAGGCAGTATTAAATAGGTTGGTGCAATATGAGGAGAGTGTATAGAGGAAGGACAGATAGGTGTTTGGGACGGAACTGGAGAGCTGTTGTAAGATATTATTGAGTCGTGGTAGGATGAGAAATGGCACAGTAGGAGGAGAGGAATAGAGGATAAGCTGAAGTGTAGCATAACTAAGTAAAGGGATCTATATGTTATTGATGTCAAGTAGTGTGGAAGTAGCAATGAAGAAGGAAACAAGAAGTTGAAGGATAGTAGGAGATTCAGTAATGATGGATTCTAAGAGCTGGAAGGGGAAAGGTAAGGAGAGAAGTATTCTCTATAAATGAGGAGAGGTAGGTTGTCCTGGTATCTTCAATGGAATGTAAGGAATAGAGGTGTATTAAAGGCTGGAGCATAAAGATATAGTCAAAATAAGTATCCAGTATCCTACAAACTGCTGTGAATGGCTTACAAGGTATCCTCTGACCCAGTGCTGATGGATTAAATGCACATCAGCAACTAAAATGGCATCAGAAATACTCAGTCTAGGGAGCTAAATCTCTTCTGCAACATCATCAGAACTTGGAGGGAGAGTTATAGCTCACAGAACAGACTACCAATCTGTGTAAAAAAAACCCTCATCACTGTACATATTCAAGTGCAAATTAGATCTATGGATGATAGGAACATAAAATTTACTCTAGAACTGCCTTGTATACTACTAATGGGCAGAGGCAGCTCTTAAATGCTTTATCTCATGCTTGGGTCCCCTCACATTATCTATGGTACGAACCCAGGTATTCTCACTAGGCGTAATATATACTTATCAACAATGGGATGGGTAAGATTAGTCTATCAAATGAAATAGGTTAATTCAAGTACTGAAAGGAAAATGGCTAGGAGTAAAATAGGCCACAAGAAGGCTCTCAGATCATTTTATTCATTGTAGTTGTCAAAAAGACAACTATGCAAAATGTTCATCCATGAACCAGGTTATTAATACTATCATGAAAAGATAAGTTGCTATTAACACCTTCTCATGTTTACTTTTGTCTCAGTGGTTGGAATTTTTTTCCCTTTTTGACTCGGAATTACTTGTCAAAGGATTAGCAATATGGAAACTTTTACATGCTAATTTGGGATATCTACTTTTGTATTTAGCTATGTAATTATGTAAGTTGTTGATCTTTTTTATGGACTGTGTTCAAAGTATTAATTTATGTTTAGGGTTTTCTTTCTTTAAGTACAGTTCTCTGGATAATTTTGCTAAGACCATTGCTGAGCAAAGAGTTTTGAAAACAAGTAGCAGTCTTTGCGACAACTTCAGGGTGATCTGGTTTTGAAAAGGTAAATTATATATCATTGTGAACTAAGGTATGTGATATTTAGTCCTTTGCTCTCAAAAGGGCAGTGGGACTTTAGAGCTTGTTAGAGATTGTAGGTGGTTACCCTAAAATATTTATATGAGATTTTCTTGGATATTTGAACTGGGTAGTCTTCCAAGCTCATGCTAATTTTCCCTGGAATGTAATTAACTATAGATGCCTTTTTCTTCTGAAGAAAGAAGTCTGTACTGATACATAATTATGAAGTGGAATATATTGTATAAACAGCCTGACATATTTGCTTAAAGAATCACTCTGAACATTTATCTCATTTTTGATGAAATTTTGGGTTATAAATTTGGTGGCTTTTGCAGTTGCCCACCCCACTGTAGATTTGATAGGGGACACTCCCCCAGTCCCATCTCTTTACCACATTCTACCTAGTAAACTCTTTCTGCACTTGCTTTTAGTCCTTTTTAATTTAATTGCATTTTTAAACTGTTTAGTCTAATATTGCTACATACTCAAGTGTGCTAGCTTGCACTGCATGTGAATTGTTTTTGCTACTGTTTTTGCTACTTTTCTGTAAAATAAAAAAACTGTAAGCCTGTTTCCTACCTTTCCTGTAACTAGTGTTCCAGATACAGATTTGCTGTATCCAGGACTGTATGTAAGCTTCTGAACCCACCCCCCCCCAAGCTTTTCTGTGTTGGAGTAAAGCCTTCTAGCTTATCAGTGGAAGTGGTAAGCACTAGGTAACCTGTCTACCACATAAGGAGTGGTTCTGGCTCAGAAACTGTAGTCACTGGCCGTTTGGACAATCTTCCATCTCTCTCAACTTTCTGATTTGAAAGCCTGCATTTGCACTTGTTTCTGTCCTGTAACTCGTCTAATGCAGATACAGATTCTTAGTTTTAGCACTTAAATTTGCTTATTCATGCTCAGCACTTGTTCAGAACTTGTAAGCACTAAATAAGCTATTAATTACTATAGCACTCAATCTTCCTCATTACCTAGAGGAAAACAGTTTTTGTACTTACTTTTTTCACTTGCTTAGAGAAAAACAGCTCTTGTACTCACTTTCCTCACTTATCTAGAGGAAAACAGTTTTTTTATTCAGGCATGTCCAAGTGTCAGCTCCCAGTGTTCTCTCCTGTCTATCTGACAACCCTCTTCTCCTACCACCCAACACTACAACCTGTGAGAGATGCACTTATCTAGCCAAACTGGAGGTAAAGCTCTCTCCAACCAAGACTGAGCTTGATAGTCATGAGGAGAAGGTAAACATTTGCACCACACCACACTCATCACATAGTCTCACTAAATCTACACCACCAAAATCCACACATAGCAACACAAATACATTTGTGGAGGCTCTCAATAATAATCTGTCTAAGCAACAGAGACCTCTAAAGCAGAAATGCAAGCAACCTCCATTCCCCAACACAACCCAAATGACACATAGCCCACAGACTCAGTGTGCCACTCAACCACAGCCAATAAGGCAAAACAACGTACCCAATACACTAGTCATAGGTGACTCTATAGTCAGGAACACTGACGTCCCACTACCAGGCTAAACAAGGAGAAGGTTACTTTCAGCTGCCTGTCGGATGCCAGGATCCACCACATAACCCATGCACTCAGGTCATTCCACAACCAGTACAAATATGACCCTGTCATTGTCCATGTTGGTGTGAATGACCTGAGATGTACCTCCCTGGACTACATGAAAAGAGACATGGAAGAGCTCTCTGATCTTGCAGCCCAGGCAGGTATGACCCTAGCCCTGAGTAGCATTCTGCCATCACCCAGAATGATATCGCAGTACAAGAACAAAATGATTGACTTCAACAAATGGCTAAGCTTCTGGTGTCATCCAGTATCTGTCTGTTTGGGATGACATGGTCGACAGACCACGGTGCTTTGCCACAGATGGCCTGCACCTGTCACCCCTGGGATTCTGGATACTGGCTAAAGCTCTTGCTCCCCCTATAGTGCATTTTTTAGGCAGGGTTCAAATAACAAATTCACCACCATAACAGGAACAGGCAAGAAAAAAACTGTGGGTAATGCTGCTCAATGCTAGAAGTCTAAATCTCAAAATGCACTCACTCGAGGCACTCCTTAAAATGGAGAACATCGATATCTGCAGTGACTGAGACCTGGTTTAAGGCTCCAGAGAGCACACCTGCACTACCAGGCTATAACTGATACCACACTTTTCGGCCATGTAACCTGGACCAAAACACCAAAGGCAGAGGTGTGTCCATATTCATTAAGGATATCCACACCTCCAGCCTAGTTGCTCAGCATAATGCATCCGAGGTTATCCAAGTGCAACTAACTCTGGGCAAAACTGCAATCCAAATTGTAGCTTGCTACAGATCCCCCACCGTGCCCCAGGATTCTCACTCATCTTTTCTTGATGTACTGGAAAATATTAGGGTTCAACCAAACACCCTAATAATGGGCGACTTCAACTACCCCACCATTAACTGGGAAAACTACTTGTACCAACTCCTTAGCTCAACGCTTTCTGGAATTCATAAATTCAATGCCCTAGAACCACTTATCCACACCCCCACCAGGGGCAACAATATCCTAGACCTAGTCATTACCAACATGAGTGACCGGTGTTCCATACCTGAAGTCAACTCCTCGTTGGTCTGATCCAACCATAAGCTTATCACCCTTGATATCTACATCCCACCCCCACCCCCATTAAGGAAACCACAGTAAAAAAAATTCTCCAAAGCCAAATTCATGCTTCTTAAGATAGAAGTGGTGAACTTCATGACAACCATGCAGATGGACAATACAGTTACAACTGCTGAGTCCAAAACACAAATGCACTCTATAAGCACTTACAATAGTGCATGGATCATACTATCCCAAACAGAACCAAGATAGTATCCTCCAAAAAAAGGAAGCCAATCTGGTGGTCCCCTGCCATAAACAAACTGTACAACAGAAGGAAGGAACTGTTGCAAAAGAGAGTAAAATCACATGAGTGGAGGAGATCCCTGGTCAACTTCAGTAAGAAGCTGAGATCCCTTACAGGATCTTCCAAAGTTAGCTTTGAAAACAAAATCACCACAAAATCCAAGGACAGCCACAGAGCATTCTATAGCTATGTCAAGAATCTAGATGACAATGCCCAGATCTGATCTGAGTTACAGCACAAAGGCACGAAAATTACAGAAACAACTGATATTGCCAACATCCTGGCAGATAGGTTCAGTGCTAACTTTACCCCCCCCACCCCCTAAAGAGCAAATATCTATACAGGAAGAATGCAGAGTCCCTGTAATCACAAATACACAGGTAAAAACTGCACTCTCTAAAGCCAAAAACACAGCATCCATGGGACCGGACAACATCCCAGGCTGTGTTTTACATGAACTTCAGAACTAACAGGCTCCCACTTAAGCACCATGTTCAGTAATAGCCTCACATCAGGCTTTGTGCTCACTGAATGGCACACAGCAACAGTTATCCCACTCCACAAAGGGGGAGCCACCACTGATCCTGGGAACTATCGCCCTATTAGCCTGATCTGTAAGGCCATGGAATGTATCATCATGGAACTCATAAACAAAGACATTGGTAACCTCCAAACTCTGGATCGCACCCAGTTCGGGTTTGTGAAAGGCAGATCATGCCTTCTGAACCTGATCGACTTCTTTGAGGCAGTCACCAAAGCCGTGGATGAGGGTAAGGTGGTTCACACAGCCTATCTTGAATTATAGCTAAACTCACTAAACTAGGTATAAATCCCTACATCACAAGGTCGGTTGCCAACTGGCTCACTGACAGAACCCACACTGTAAAAGTTGCAGACTCCAAATCTGACCTCAGAGCAGTGACAAGTGGAGTACCACAGGGTTCCGTCCTGGGATCTCTCCTGTTTGGTATCTACTTCTCTGAAGTACAGGCTAACACAGAAGGCCTCTGGCTAGCAAAGTTTGCAGATGACTGCAAACTAGGAGCCATAGTCAAGTCTGCAAATGATGTGGACATCCTACAGAAGGGCCTCACTGAGACAGATGCCTGGTGTCAGAGCCATGGCCTCAAGCTCAATGCCAAAAAGTGCAGTGTCATCCCCTTTGGTAAAAACTCTGTACCCATGAACTACCACATAGGCAGCAATCTACTTAACACCAAATGCGTGATAAGAGACCTTGGGACCCAGGTGGGCAGTAGTCTCTCCTTTGATAGTCATATTGCCACAGTAGTCAGGAAGTCCTTCTACGTGGAACACCTCATCATAAAAGGGTTCGCGTCCAGGAAAAAAGAGGTCATTGTTCCCCTCTACTCGACACTCATTAGACCCATTATAGAGTATAATGCCCCCTTTGGAATGTACCTCACAAGACTTCTGCAGTAGCTGGAAAGGCCACAGAAGTACCTCACAAAGAGGATTACTGGCCTCAAACAAATGCCCTACACTGACCACCTAAAAAAAACTCCAGATTTACTCCATAGCATATTGCCTACTCTGAGGTGATCTCTACCTAACATATAAAGCTATGTCAAACCTAGAGCTGTTGGACATGTTACACCTAAAGAAATCCCAATCCTTCTGAGCTACACCCTCTAGGGACCTAAACCTTGTCACCACAATAAACAGGACATGCTGGAGGGATAGATTCCTGTCCCAGAGACTTCCTATACTCTGGAAAAAGCTACCCATCTATGTCAAGCAAAGTTCTTCATTAGCACCCCAAGAAAAATCTTGATGAGTGGATGGGAAATAGGAAATACACCCCGGGATCACTTCTGTGTCTCTGCTCGACAGTGGCACAGGAAAATAACTTCCTTGGGTGGCATATGCCATGGAACCTTGTTGGCTAGGATTACATAGGCCCTTGGGCCGATAGCCTATTACCTTCCTATGAACCTATGAACCTATAAATATAACCAACATGCAGGCTAGAGCAATTCATTTCACACTCCCACTTCAATTGCACAAGAGTTACCCCTGTTTAAGGAAACGTGAATCTATAAAATATTTAGGGTTCAGATGAAGGATGCTGAGGTGACTAACAAGAACTTTCAAGTGCAAGGGTTTATTTTATTTATTTACTTTGTTTTGAATTGCACCCCTCCAAGTCAGCGTCCTCTTTTCAGGAAAGATCCAAGGTGGTATTTGTATTGAGAACTTCCCCTACTCTTTCTTTGATAAGTGCCATGAAAGCTTTTACATCCACCTGAGCTACCACCAACTCAATGAGACATCATTTAACATGTAACCAAAAAAAAAAACACACACTGATGGAAGGACAGCAAATTAATTAATTGAAGAAATTATTAAGCGCTTTTGTCCCTCTCAAAGAGGACTTCATCAGAATACATGTAAAATCTCATAAAACATTTAAATAACCAGCCAATAAACATAGTTGGTTACAGATAAACCAATTAAAATCCAACAAGCAGTCACATGATGTAAAATTTCAAGCCCATTGCATATGTACAAAATTTGTCTAAATATTACATAAATTGTTAAAAAATGCATGATCATGTGTATAACAGTAAATGTCTATCATTTATTGTTTTTATACAAAATGTTAGCAGTTGAAAAATGCCATTAATTCTTCACTAATACAATTTGTTTAAAAGGTAAGGTGGTGTTAATACCCATTCAATACTTGCAACACATTGTTACACCAAACTTATAACCTGTCAGCTCTTTTTTTAAGAGCTGGCATTAAAGAGACAGAATTATTTAACCCAGGTGAGAAAATGGCAGCCAGCCTCAGCTGCCATTGTAACTTCCTTTTGCTTAAAAGATTTTACCAGTCTCCCCTTTTCAGTCAATGTTTAGTGTTTCAAGAATACCAAAACTAAACCTAGCAAACCCATGACAAACTAAGGAATGTCTGTATAAAGCATTAGTTTCTCTTTTTGTATGGATATCATAATTGTGCTTGTAGATTCTGCTTTTAAAGGCCCTTTCAGTTTCTCCAACATAGAATTCACTGCATGTTTCAAACTTAACCAGATAGACTACCCTAACAGTAAAACAGTTCCCCTTCATGAAGGTGATCTTTAGTTTTTGCTTGATTGTCCAAGGTAATGCTGCTAATTTTAATAATATAAAAACATTGACCACAGCTTCCACAAGGTCTAGTACAAACCCCATTATCTAAGTTTTTGTTATTCTTATTTCTTTTTTTTTTCAAAACATTTTAATTTTATTTTTCTATTAAACATGAACAATCAAAATCTTTCAAACATACAATATATACTGAATAAACAACTATTTACACTAAATACAGTCATCCATGACAAACATTGGCTTTATCCATGACTACTTAACAGTATCAAATAAAGTTTGCAGTTTTTGCCATGCTATTCTTTTATGTATTACATTGGATGTTCTATAACAAATGGTTTGCGTTTCTTTTTTACATATATATTTTGCTAATGAAATAAACTCAGTGGATCTACTTCATATGTTCAACACTTCAAAATGCCAAATTTCATATGACTGAGACCATATGATCGACATTTAAAATGTCTAACATATGAAAAACAAAAGTAAAAAACAACAAACACTTACCTAAACACTGCTAGCAGGTGGGCAAGCCCACCTGCACCCCCACACCCCTCCCGTAACTTAAATATACCAACTCCGAGATCATACAACAGTGCAGGAATGGAAATCTTTCCAGTCCTCACTGTACAGAGATGCCAGTTCCACATTGTTGGCATTTCTAATGTCGATCTTATGGTCTTGGCCGTATGAAATTCAGCATTTTGAAGTGTTGACAATGTGAAGGGGACCCAACTCAGCATACATAAGATCTTGCTTTTGTTTCCAATTCAATGTAATAATCTTTCTGTCAATAGCTAACATTGACCAAAGAACAGGTAACTGATGTTTAGGAATCACACTCTGGGTATGTACATTAAATAATATCAATGAACTCATGATTTGACAGTTATCAGACCAGAAAGCTTTTGTGAAATGCCTGAAATGACTTCAATAATGTGTGAGAATTTTACATTCGATGAACATATGAACCCAGTTGGCTTCAAGAATCTCACCATATCTCCAACATTTATTTTCTTTACTTTTGGTTATAAGTTCAATTTTGTGTGGGGTATAAAAGCTTCTATGAATACATTTCCAGGTGTATAATTTCCAATGCAGTGATGATAAAGTGTTATTAATTGATTTTAGTAACTGTTTCTTGTTTTCATTTGATAGAGGTTCTCCATTAATCTTCATAAAGTAATTCCAAAAATCTGGGCCGAATGTAAGCAATTCATCTCATAAGATTTTATATATAGGTGATATGCTCAGTTTATGTTCCATGTTCATCAAATTACACCATATGAATAATTGTAACAACCTTGGTATAGAATCAGTTTCTAGATTCACTGATATTCTTACTTTACTTTCAATAAATTGCCATAATGATTGAAAACATAACCAATTATCTTGGCTAACATTAAATCTGGCTAGATGAAAGTTTATTGATTGGATGTTCTTTTTATCTATAAATTGGTGCCAGAATTTTAAGTCATTCTCTTAAAGGTTCAACATTTTATTAATATTAAAGGAATCTAAACAATCTGGAGTATAAGCTATAAGAAGTATTACAAAAAGTGTTTGTTTTAAGCTATAATTGTTATCTATTATGCTTTTGAAGATATTTGATTTATACCAAATGAGAAGTGGCTAAATCTCTCATTATATAGACAATACCCATGAAGTATCTGATATATTTTGCTGATTCTGAATGATTTGTTAAATTGGGTTTCCACATTTCTAGTGGCAATTATATGCATCTCATGTAGTTCTTTCCAACTAGAGGTATAGGCAGACATTATCCAATGTAATATTATATTGATAATAACAAATTTGGTGTATAATTCCATGTTATGAAATCCAATCCCATTACTGTTCCAGGCTCTAACATGCTATTCTTGTTTTTGTGGAAACCAAAGAAATGTAAGTAATAATGAATTTATTTGTTTAAATATTTTTTAGGTGGAGGCAAAATCAGTGATTGTGTAAAAAATAAAATGTTGGGCAAAATAATCATTTTTATTAATGTAAGTCTGCCTTCTATAATGAAAAACATTTTGTTCCAGTTTTTTAGTTAAATTGATGATTGTAGCTAAAAGATTGATATAGTTTAATTTAATAGTCTCTTTAAATGTGTTCTTTATACTAATCCCTTAATAGACTGTTATATAATTTTCCCAATTAAATCTATTATACTTTATAGATTTCTATTTATTTTCTTATTGATTAATAATGTTTTGGTTTTATTTTGGTTAAATTTTAGCCCTGAGGTTTTCTCAAATTGATGCATAACATTTATAATATGTTGTACAGAAATGTCTATATCACTAGACGTTAATAAAATATTGTCCGAAAATAGCTGAATTTTTGGAACGTATTCCTCATTTAAGTGAAATCCTTTTATGTTTGTGTCTTTTATAATATATGAAGCAAAAGGTTCAACTGATAGGGTGAATAATAATGGGGACATTGGGCATCCTTGTCTAGTCCCTTTCTGCATTCTTAATGGAGACGATAAGCATGAACCAGTTTTGACATATGCTTGTGATTCATTGGAAATGTTCAGTATTAAGTTAGTAAAATCTGAGGGAAAATTATATCCATCAAAGTTTCAAAGTTTATGTAAATATAACAACTAATGGAGTCAAATGATTTGTCTATATCCAAACTTATAACTGTTAATTGCTTCTTGGTTTTTGTTTGCAATATCTATTAAGGATAATAATTTAATAATATTATCATCTGTTTTACTATGTAAGATAAACTCTGTTTGTTCATAATGTATTTAATTAGGTAGTATATTCTTTAGTCTTTTAACCAAGATGGACATAAAAGTTTATAATCAATGTTTAATAATGATATTGGTCTATAAGATACACATGATTTGGGATCTTTGTCTTGTTTCATAATAGGTGAAATTAGTGAGTACTTCCAAGAAGGGGTATTATTAACTCTTTTTAACCATAGTGAACGTATTTGACAGAATCGTTATTATGTAATCTGGAAGAATCTTATATATTTCTGGGATTATTCTTCCAATCCTGGAGCTTTATCGTCATTCAGGTTTTTAGTTTGTTCTTTTACTTCTGTTAATGCTATTTGTTTATTTAGCATATTGTTTTGTTGATTTGACAACTTAGTAGTTATATTTTCCTGAAGAAATGTATCTACTATATTGTCTGTCTATAGAGGTGAGTGTGTGTCATTGATTGATCTATAATATATTTTAAATGTTTATAATATAACTCTTAGATCAGTTGTTCTTTTAACTGAGTTATTACTCCTATATTTGATTTCATTGATGTGAATTTGTTTATTTATTTGCTTGGCTGGATCTGATAGCCAATTTATGTAAATGTCTAGAGTTTACAGAATAGGATTGTAATTTTAGTTTTTCTAAGTTTATAGCAACTTTGTAATTTAATATTTCTAAGTATTTTTTACTATTGGCAGTAGATTTTCACGAATGCCACGTTGCCAGCTCGACGTTCAACTTTCAACGAAGGCACGCCCATTTACACTTGTCTATCGAACGCCCACCCAACCGCAGGGAGGACATGTAGACTCTACACAGAAGGCACTCCCATTCTTCAATAAATTAGTTTCTTGCAAGAACATTATCTGTGCTTTATGCATTTTTATAAACTTAAGCAAACCATCTCTTTTGATGTTAT
Source organism: Protopterus annectens (assembly GCF_019279795.1). Lineage (NCBI taxonomy): Eukaryota > Metazoa > Chordata > Ceratodontiformes > Protopteridae > Protopterus > Protopterus annectens. The sequence goes on from NC_056735.1 coordinate 1,324,052,419, forward strand.
TATTTAAACCATTACCATTTAATGATAAGCATTTATAAAGCATCTTGCAATTGGATAATGTTTAGAACATCTATAATACATCTCATATGCAGTAGCTTGAAATATCTCTCGGAATTATTTATCATGGATGAATCAAAAAATTGTGCTAATGACTTCTGAAACCAATAACTATATACACATACACACATGGAACATAATGTTACAGGTTTGGTTAATGGTTTAATCAAACCACCTATTTTTCCCATTTCACACACCAGTTATATCACAATTAACTTCTGCTTTGATCATACAAAGTATAAACAGTAAAATACTTTTAAAGTAACCTGATCAAGCATGAACTTATGACGTGTACTATTTAGTCGCAGTGGAACCATTTCCAATAGTACATATAATCAATCACACTGTACTGTAACCATGTGCGGTTAACTTCACCATATGATGCTAGGGTTAGGCTTGTAAAGGCTCCAGGGCCATTGGCCTAGTACATGACATCAATTTTGATGTGAGTCTCTAATAAAACCTTCCTATATTACATATACTTAGTTCTTTTTGTATTTATAAGTATAGAAATATAATACTTATATATTTCTTGCTTCATACAAGGTTAATACTCATGAGAGAAAAAAACATCATTCTGTTGATAATGTTCAAGCAGTTTATAACTATGATATTTATACTGACCACTAGTTGTATTTATAATCATTTATCAAATCTGCTTGTGTAGTCTTTTAGCAATCTGAATAAATACTCCCCTGCAAAATAGAACAGCAGAAACTGTAAATAAATGAGCAAGATCGCTCATAGGTGTCCGTATGTCCCCACCAACAGTCTCCATGTGTACAACAGCAACAGTACATATAAATAAAATGAAGAAACCCTTTTATTTATTTTTTTTAAAACCCCAAGTACAGCTAACCGTAGATGCACGGGTTTGCCCATCGCCTAGCTACAGTTAAAGCAGCTGAAAAGGCTGAAGAGGATAACAAGGAATATATATACAAATGAAGCAGCAGAGCAATAGTGTAGTGGTTAGAGCATCCGCATAACCAACAGCATTCCAAATTCAAGTCCCACTGCAGCACATATCATTTTCCATATGAAATCTGTATATGAACATATTTTTGCATATTTCTGCTGTATAATCTACATAATAACATTTAAATGTGAACTGGAGTACTGTATTAAATGCACATGTGAAGTGCCAGTGTCATAATGAATAAGGCACTAGTAAGCAGGTTTAAGCAGAAATAAGCAGTAGTATGCATATATAAGCACTATTAAGCATGTATAAGTGCATTTGCATGGGGGTAAGCATTGCCTACACAGATTAAGCAAAGTAGAAGCTAACTGAGTCTAAGAAACTGTAACCGGAGGTTAGCAGTGCTCACCATCATGCAAACCCTCTTACAACTGATTTAAAGTACCTTAATCACTCTGTACCCAGTGGCCCATGTTCTGCCCAGGAACAAAATAAACTGCCTCTGCAAGGCTTGAACTCAAGACTCTGTACACTATAGTCTCAGTAATTAACCACTAAGCCATCATAGCAATCGATGTGAATGAGGTATCAGCAAACTAATCCTCACCGCAGGAAAATCAAACCAAACATGTGAACTGAATCTATGTACAGTGTGAAGTGGTATAACCTGCTACATAACATAAATATGTGAACTAGAGTACTGCAGTAAGCATAGATGTGAGGTGTTATTGTAATAAAGTGTAGAAGAAGTAGAAGTGTAGAATCATGAATACCAGACACATATAGATCATTTAATGAATAATAAATCACTGCCAAAAGGCAAATATAGTGTTAATTAACTATTAAGCAATGCTAACCGCAGCACAGCTCAACTTAGTAAGAGTAAGCAATGTATAGGGAGCCAATCCAATATGCCTAGCAGTATACCTCTTTAAGCACTGCCAGCCTTAGGTAAGCAGGTGTGCCCATAACTTAGACTTTTCAAACCCGGCCAATCACAGAAAAGTGCAGATAATTGGCCATATTTAAACCACACAGGTGGGAATATGTGCCATAACTGGTTGTAGCTTCCTACTGCAGACAGAATGGCTGGTGTGGGTGAAGGCACTCATTTTAGAGCGCAGCGCTGGGGCATCCAGGAGTCAAGAATTATGGTATGGCTCCTGGTAAAACACCGTGAGGAGAGACTACTGCAGGGCCAGTACCAGGGCTCTCAGTATAACACTGAGGCCTGGGATAGTCTTGCCTGTGACCACACCAGTGCCAAAGGTATCCTCTAAACTGGTGAGCAGGTCAGGCACCACCATGCTGACCTGAAGCGGTGGAGGGGGGATGTGCTGGAACAGTGGATCCAGGATTCTTTGCAGATGGCTAATACCCAAGTACTAAGTACTCATTCTACTAAGTAGTTAAGAATTGCCTAGCTTGTATATACTATGGATAGGTATGGCTAAATATCACTTTATTTCTCCAACAGCTGCAGATGAGCGGGCTGTGAAGCAGCAAGCTCATGATACTAGGTTGCAAAGGCTGTGTTGCGAGGCAGGTTAGTAATTAGTCTGCATGTACTGTCATAACAAATAAATATAAGAGCCTTAGAAAGTGTTGTACCAGTACAAATAAATGTGTAATAGTCTGTGAATAAAGGTATAACCCCTGGAGTGCTTCTGTTTACTCTTTTGTCATATGTTAGTGAAATGTTGCATACTATAACTACTACTGTTGTATTTTAAGCAGTGTCACCCACACTGTGGTATGCAGATAAAATGTGTATGAAGTCCTGCATAACAATGTTGGAAGTGCCAAGAGGTCAGGCATATTGTACAAGTGAGGGAGACTTAGAAAACAGTAGAAAGCTGTACATCAATTCCCTGATAGCACAGTGTACTGTGATGTTAGCTATAATTTTTTGTCACACACAGCAGGGGGTTGAATCCTGGGAGTGCTACTAAGTTGCATGCATAATCATACCCCACAACTGTACAGATTTGGCTACAATGTTCAGATAGAAAGCTGTATACATAATTACACCCAACTGTATAAAATTTGCTAGAATGTTCATATTGAAAGTTGTATGCAAATTCATACCCCACAACTGTTCCAATCTGTCCAGCATGTCCAGATAAATGGCCCATATCATCAGCCTGGTGCCTCGTCCCCCTGACAAATCAGTGTGATGATCCAAGAAATGTAGACAGATGTTAATGACATATAACTGATAGTCAAACATGTACATAGTCATAGAATGTATATGAAAACAAACCTGTCATTCTAGCACCTCACCCAAAGTGTATGACAGCAATTCTCAATATGTTGCATTAACACCTGCATCTTGTCATGCCTGTATGCAAGACACAGGTCCCGTCTATAATAATCTATAAACTTACCAGTGTACAATATAAGACCATTGGGTAGTGTAATAATACATGTAAGGGAAAGATCACTGCAGTGACTAAGAATGTTGTGAAAATTACAAGGATATATTAGTTGTTAACTGAACTCTCTCTCTCATCCCTGCCATATGTGCAAAATAACCCAATGACACTCCTCAACTGGTATGTGTACACTCCAACCTTTTGTTGGGACATATGTCCTAATGGTTAATAAATATTCACATTTGTTTCTATGCATGTGCCATGTTAAAATACACCCATATTGGTGGCCTGTTGCCATCAATGAAACCTGCATGCTCTTGTAATGGCCACTGTTGTTCCAAATATGCATGTGTTCTGCTTGCTCTGCAACTCTGTTAAATCAGGTGTTTTAGGTTAATAAGAATACCTATGCTTGCTGTTATAACTAATCCTGAATGCTGTTGACTGTTACTAACCCATATCTGTCATAAACCTGTGACAACATAGCTCGTATGGGAAGGCCGGTCCCAGCTGACCCACCTGTCCCACCTCAGCTGGCCATGGCATTGGGAACCAGCACATCTGGGGCCCAGCCTGGGACCTCCTCCTCCATGAGCCCTGTGCCACCTTTGGGTGGAACCACTGCAGGGGATGGAGCTCACCCCCCCCCAACCGGGTGCCGAGGGGAACCTCTCACCCATCAACAGGTCCAGGATGTAGTGTGTAGGGAGCTTGATCTGGAGTATCAAGACCAGTTACGCCAACTTGAGGGCCAAGTGGCACAATTAGAGGGTGAGCCTGCCCCTCCTACACAGCCCCCAGCACAGCCATCTTTGGGGCTGTGAAGGTGCAGTAGTGACTGCCCATGGGTGGGGACCTCAGTCTCACTGTTTCCAGTTGGGGGCTCATGGGCTTGCGACTACCAAACACCCCTCCCCATCCAAGGTGTTAACCCCCAACATGTGTCATATACCAGCCCTGTATGCATCTTGTTTGTCTTGTCTGTTAATCTACCCAACCCACCTCCCCAAATATACCTACTACCCCTCCCCAACATCCCACTCTCACCTGAAAAATAAAAAAGGGCAATCTGTTCCCACAAAACAATCTCACCCCATACATAGCTGTCCAATTTGCACACGTGTCCACTGGACACATGTAATCTGGTCTAATTGGTATCACAATGAATATATGTTGTCCTCACCCCTCTCCCAGGGGTTTGAGGGTCCAAATGTACCTGCAAATTTAGTGTGTAGGTACAGCTGTTGCTGTAGAAGAAATGGGCAGCTATGGACCTTTTCTATACCCTTCCTGCACATGCCTAGCTATTTTCCCTACCATCTTTCCCTCCTTGTGCAGCTTTTCCCATCACTTTCCTATCAACCCCTTTTTCTTTTCTTTTAAAAAAATTAGCGTGGGGGTAAACGGCAGTAAGCACTTTTAAGCAGCAGTAAGCAGGCTTGTGCAGGTTTGCGTGGGGGTAAGCTATGCCTACACAGGTTGAGCAATTCCAAAGCTAACTGACTGTAAGAAAACATAAGCAGAGATTGGCAGTGCTTACCATCATGCAAACTCACACAAACCCACTTACAACTGCTTAAAAGTGCCTTAATCACTCTGTATCCAATGGCCCTTGTTCTGCCTAGCAACAAAATAAACTGCCTCTCCAAAGCTTGAACCTAGGACCCTGCACTCCATACACAAAGTGATTTACCACTAAACCAAGTCAGGCATACATAACCTGATGTTTTCATAAACATATCATCCAGTACAATCAGTCAACAGTACAGCAAATGTATTAATATCATACCACACAACCTGTTTATGCAAGAAGTCTGGACAAAGTATGCCACACTGTGGGTACAAATAGGGATATATGTCAACTAATGCTCTAATACATCTAAAATGTTGCTAGTTACACAGTTATATGTATTAGAACACATATGTAGAAGGAGATGAAGTCTGAAACACAAAAGTGTTGGCACTAGTTACTGACTTCAATGCTGCGATCATCCATGTCAATTGCCAAGAAAATGAGGTACAAGCTAAAATATGAGCTGAACATGCATGGACATATAGACAGATATATATAGACAGATAGACAGCTATATGTAGATATATATATGTATGACACAAATAATCATATAACATCAATTGTATATAGATACATACATATGTTCATATGTATGTATGTATATATATATAGATAGATATATATATATATATATATATATATATATATATATATATATATACAGATATATATATATATATATATATGTGTATATATATATATATATATATATATATATATATATATATATATATATATATATATATAGATACACTCACACACTCACACACACACATATGTATATATATATATATATATATATATATATATATATATATATATATATATATATATATATATATGAGATATATATATAGGTAATTACACATATACACAAACAAAAGGTATTAGAAGCCATACATATGTAGAAGTAGTGTGGAAGTACTGGGTGCAAAGTATATTCCTCAGCCACAAGCCCTTTAACTGCTAACTGTGACATGTGTAGTGTGGCAACCATTTCCACAAATAAGAATACTGACATTAAACATATACCCACCCGCAATTCAAAGGACATGACACGACACACAGGTATGCATACACAGATAACCTTTATTTGTGTACTATACAATAATGTATGCCAGTACTTATACCACATAAGGTTTGAAATATGTAATCAGTGATGAATGCGAGGCTCACACAAAACAGTAGATGCAAGCAATGTGGATATATACCATACTATGCTGTCCAGGCCAAGGCCTTCAATTAATACAACAGTAGAAACAGGATTTGCCTTCATGATACGTAACAATCAACAATTACAGATGCAGTTCAGCAGCCTCCAATTACACCCTGTAGTCAAGCCCTAGGGGGAAAGTAGCACTTGTGTTAATGTTACAGTATTGTGTACATAACATTGCTTAACCTAACATCACACTATCACACTGAATGACCATCATCTTAACAGTTATATCCCTGAAAAGATGTCATAGCCTAGATTAATGGCATTGACCCCCCCCCATAAAAGGCTGTACCACACACTTACCTCTGGAATGTACAAGGGCACATATGTGCTCTCCAGCTATTGTCCCCCATATATATGGACTTGGCCCAACAGTTCTTGTGGGAGTCCATGACATGACTGGGATGATAGCAGTAATGCTAGTGGTAAATAATGATAGACCATTACCTAACAACCCCTTTCTGTATCACATCAGGACAAAGACTGGCATATATGTGGAGGACAGAGGCAGGAACATAGGGCCATATTTGCATTATTGCTGTTACACACCCTGGCAATTGCTGGTGTTACAGGATTTGTTGCAGCATACCCTTATGCAAGAATATGACATTGAAATACAAATGGATGTAGCCATGTACTGATAGCACTCAACAAACAGAATGCCACTGATATATCTGGGACAATACCTGTGTGGTGCACAGACAAAACCTAACAGCCAATACCCTGGTATCATATGTATAGGCCCACAGTTGAGAGCTATGCAGACAGACAACATTCCATGCAAAAGTACCATGTACACAGAAACCCTGTAAGACCAGCAAGATACAATGAACACAACAGCACTACTCACACTGTCTGTAGGTCTGGAACCTTACCCAAATGTGTATTTTGCCTGTATCTGCAGGTTCTGCTGTAAGAGGTATTGCTACCTGCTGTCTATAACACTGATGTCCACACACAGGAAGAATGTCATCCATACTGGAAAGGTGAAGGGACAACACCCACAAAAGTCAGCAATTTATAGTGCAGGGTTGCCATGACAGTTGTTATCTGAAGTACTACACAGCAGGCTGCATGCTATTAGCAATTGATGTACACTGACTGGTGCAGAGACCATCACCTGATCATGTGCAATACCAACAAAAGCATGCTGCAATCTATTCAAACGAGCTCAATCACTCTACTGGAGAGACTGAGAGAGAGAGAGAGAGAGAGAGAGAAAAAGAAAAGCAAAAAAAAATAACAACATTAATAAAAGTAACAAAGCTCAGGGTTGTGTTACAGCAGAAATAAAATAAAAGTTATGTTAAACAGATATGTATTTACTTGCATGTAGTATATGGCATAGAATAATACAATATATAATGTGAAAGGACTCATATGTATCATCAGTAATTGTTCCTGTAATGATGTTCTGCTCAACAACTGCTCTGGGCAATAGTGTCAGTCCCTGTGGGCAGTGGGACATACCTGTCAACTGTGCAGATCAGCAGTGAATGGCATATATGTGACCCATGATATCTGTGTTCTGTACATTACTGTGGCCAGCAGCTGGTGGGGATATTAATTCTGCCATGATAGGCACATGGGTGTGAGACCATACCACCTGCAGGACAGTTATGTTAAAGTGTAGCATAGCATCCCCAACTGCCATAGCAGTATAATATGCTTATCTACAATCTGTCACCATATATATAACCCCGTTCACATGTGACACCAGTCTGCATTGCAGCAAAGCAGAACAGTTCAGCTGTGAAGTAAAGAGGAGTGTGGACCAGATGTTTGTATGCACCTCGCATACAGATACATATATGTGTGATACATATTCACAGCTGTGTATGTCTACAGAACCTCGGACAGTTATACATATATATAGGTACATAAACAACATATAATGATATCTACACATATATGCACATATGTATATATGTATGTGTATATATATATATATATATATATATATATATATATATATACATACAATATATATATATATATATATATATATATATATGTCAATACATGTCTCCTGCCATGACATGTGTGAGAGAACATCACACATCAATAAACAACATATCTACACACCAGTACACGGCTGCAAAATGGATTGTGGAATGTGGCATGTAACCCATGTTGGGAACACATCGCAATTGTTTGGGAAGGTGGGATATATATGTTGGTGAAGGGTATTAGGAACATATTTGCATGTAGGTTTGGTTGGGTGACAAACAAGACAGCATACAGGGCTGTAAGTGGGTTTGCACGACGGTAAGCACTGCTAACCTCTGGTTATGTTTTCATACACTCAGCTTCTAAATTGCTTAACATGTGTAGGCTCCACACAAACCCATGCAAACCTGCTTACAACTGCTTTAAAGTGCCTTAATCACTCTGTATCCAACGAGCCGTGTTTTGCCCAGCAACAAAATCAACAGTCCTTGCAAGGCTCAAACCAGTGACCCTGCATACCCTAGACAAAGTGATGGACCACTAAGCCATGACAGATGCACAGAAATTCAATGTTTTCAGAAACATGTCACCCAGTCCTGTCCTGCAATAGTACAGAGAATGTATACCAACACCTTGATGTCTGTGTGTGTAACTATATTAAAATCTAAACAAATACAACATATGTATATATGTATATATATATATATATATATATATATATATATATATATTGTTTTACTAACTCTATATACATATATATCACTATATATGCACATATATACATGCATATGACTAAATCGACACATATGTGTGTCTACACCTATATGTCTACATATGCACAGCACATTACATATGTGTACGCAGATATATAGCTATGTAGGTATATACAGACATAGTGATATATATGTTAGCAGATATATATATCTATATAGGTATATATGGCCATACATTGGTAGATAGCAATTGCAGATTAACAAATACACATATGTCCACATGCACCGTTAATGGGGCTGATAGGCCCCACACACTATACGTCTTGTACGAATAGGTATCTCCCCCACAGCCAAACACATGCGCCCTGCAATACACTACCAAGTACAGTCTGCCTCCCATAGGACATGTTATATGTGGAAGCCAACAATATCCCCAGGATACAGATACACAGATACACAGACACAGATATGCAGATACAGACATACATATATAAATATATATATATATATATATATATATATATATATATATATATATATATATATATGAATTCTATGAATCCCGTGATATCGACCTCGCCATCGCCAAAAGCATCGACTGTTCAGAACATCGACAATCCAGGTAAGCGATTTTCCCCTTACAGGACCCATGGTAGCACTTTCGGACCCATATATATATATATATATATATATATATATATATATATATATATATATATACGTGTGTGTGACTACACATACACACACAGATATATGTACAGTAAGATACATATGTAGAAGGTGCACACAATATGGAACAGCCACTACGCCTACAGTTAATACCTGAACAATTGGACACTGTATGGACCACACATACTAATGTCAATCGTTGCCTGCAACATATACCCACAGAAAGGTCATAGGAAAGACAACACACATAGGTTTGCAGAGATGAGATTCCTTTAATTGTGTACTATAACAGTTCTATATGCCATGTCATATAGCTGTTCAGATACTGACAAACATATAAACAGAGTACTACAACTGTGAAACAGTTACATTAATACTGTTAGTCTGGAAAGGTCCACAACTGTTGCTGTCCAGGCCAAGCCCTTCAAATTTTACAATAGTGAAGACAGACTGGGCCACAGGATACCAAACAATTAGCAGTATGTACTGCAGGTGTGTAGTTCAGCAGCCTCTATCTACAATCTGTACAAACTCAGTAGGAGGTAAAGACATTGTGTGATCAAATGGGTTGTAACTGGTACATATAACCCAAACAAAGCACCTCGAATACCAGCTTGAGCAGGCACACAGTTTATTGAAGCCGAACAGTTCACACAAGTCACACAATTCAATAACGCTGAATGTAATACAACTACGTTTTCGTCCTGAACTTCATCAGATAGTGAACATCAGTTTAATCAATCACTTAAATACTCTTAAACCAATTTGAATTGACCAATGATACAATTTCCCATTAAAATATATGTTAAAATGCATTGAGATGTATGTAAAAATCTGTAAAACACACTTGTTATTTTAAAAATTAATATTGAACCACACAAATCAATGTTATTAAAACATAAATAACATTTTGTTAATAGTATTATTACATATTAAAAGATGTTAAAAATTTAAAAAATATATAAATGTATTATTGAATAGACATACAGGAATAGTTCCATCTACTGGCCATTATAATGATTGCACTCAATTCTCATAATTTTGCAGATCTCATTTTTAACACAGGGGTAAGGGAGATCATATCATTTAAACCAGGGGGCTTACTGGCTTCTAAAACAATTTGCCAGTATAATTCCCTATATTCCACCAAAGTCTCCCACATCCCACCCCTAGGATCTATAGGTACAACTTCTAATATGAAAAATTGAAATTCTGCTTCTAAGCATACTTTGGTATGTTTGTATAAAGAATTTGTTTCACATTTAGTTCTAATGTCATAAGTATGCTCATAAATTCTCTGTTTGATTTTTCTTTCACTCTTACCCACATAAAAGGCGTCACATTTTTTACATAGGGCTAGATAAATTATCCCTTTAGTGCAACAATTAGCAAATGTTTGTAAGGTCAGTTTTTTATTTCTAGCCTGTACATTGACCGAGTCTCCAGTTATAAGATAAGAGCAATAGCTACAGGAGCCACATTTGTATACACCTTTCTTCTTGTTACTATTTCTACCATTCCAATTTTTCATACCACCTCTTTCAAAAATGTCCTTTAAATTGTTACCTTTTCTATAAATATATTTTAAGTCCTTATCAAAAATATGACTTAAATCAGATACCTTGGAAAAGTTTTTCCACTCCTTGTTAGTAATTTTTCTTATCATTCCTGATTGACCATCATATGTGGTAATAATACCCGAAGTGTAATCGTCTGTTGAACCACCAGTATTAACTTTATATGCATTCTGATCTTCTGTATTTTCAATGTTGCCCAAAATAGGAGCAAACCTTTCCTTCCTACCATCCATAACTTCCTTATAAATGTTATCAATAAGCTCCTCTGGATAACCTCTGTTTAAAAACATACCCTTCAAAATCTTACATTCATTAATATAAGTAGAATCATCAGAGGTCATCCTGCATAATCGCACAAATTGTCCCTTAAGGACACTCCTTTTTTGATGTGGTGGATGTGAACTCGTAAAGTGAAGGTAGGAATTTGAGAAGGTTTCTTTTCTAAATATTTTGGAATTAAAACCTTTTTCTGTTTTCACTATATTAACATCAAGATAGTTTAATTGCTCAACAGTAAAATTATGTGTAAATCTCAGAAATTCAGTGGTCCCATTTAAGTATTCCACAAAATTCCTAAATTCATCCTCTGTGTCCTTCCACAGAAAACACAAGTCATCTAGGAATCTGCTATATAACATCCACTTGTTCTTATATATAGAATTTAAAACAAACCTGTTCTCCCAATATGCCATAATAATATTGGCATATGTGGGGGCGCAATGTGCCCCCATAGCTACACCTCTGATTTGCTTAAAATACTCACCCTGAAAAAAGATGAAGTTATTTTTCAAAACTATATCCATCAATAATAGGATAGTTCTAAAGTCGTTATGTGTTAAATGTTTGGAATCAACTAGCATTTCCTCAAACCATTCCAGACCTGTGTCATGAGGTATACTTGTAAACAGGTCAATTACATCCAATGTACCAAAGCCTTTTGTTTCACTAACTAGTGTATCATTGAGATTCCTTAAAAATTGCCAGGAGTCCTTTAAAATATAAAGATTGTCACTAACTAGCTTTTTCACTTTCTGGTCTATAAACTTTGCAAGAGGTGCTGTAACTGAACCCTCCGATGAAACTATTACCCTCAAAGGTGGATCATTTAAATCCTTGTGCACCTTCGGTATACTGTAACTGGTACATAACAAGGCATAACTGACACCATCACAAGCATACTGACAAACAGAACAGTCTGTATGGCAGGAGGCAGTAGGCTTGTAATACCCCAATTCATGTAAGTAGTGTCAATATAGATGAAGTATATGGTACTGTACATCCAGATACCTTGTGGCAGCTCACCCCTATACCCCCACATTTTGTAACAGCCTAGGTCATTTATGGTGCTCTCCACCTGGACTCAGTAATACAGGCCCATATACCACTGTTACATACACTGGCCTCTGCAGTGCATAAGGGCAGACATGTATTGTGTAGGTGACGCCTACACATATATGGCCCCAGCCCCACTGTATGTGTGGGGGATACAACAGCAGTGGACTAATGACAGCAATGGCAGTGTGATAAACTCACAGGCCACTACAGAACAACCCCCAACAACATGACAAATGTGCAAAGCTTAGTATGTAGATGGAGGACAGAGGCTGGAACACAGGCACATATTTGGAACACTGTTGCCATACACTAAACAAGGTGCTGGTGTTGCAGGATAGTCTGTGACATACCCTTAGTCAGGGAATTGAGGTTAAAAATAGAAATGGATGTAGCCATGTACTGATAGCATGCAACACACACACTGCCAGTGTAATATCTGACATAAGACCTGTGTGGTGGACAGACAACACATGATAGGCATACCTCTGTCCAGCAAGAGGATAGGCCCACAGTACTGAGCTATGCAGACAGACTGTATTCCAAGGTACACTATTATGTACACACACACACACACACACACACCCTGTAACACCCGTACTATGCAAAGCATAACACAACTCTACTCACAGTCTGTCTGTAGTTCCTGATCCTCCTACAAATATGTGGCCACTCTGAGTGTGCAGGTTCCCCTGTAAGAGGTATTGCTACCTGCTGTCTGTGACACTGATGCCCACACACAGGAAGGATGTCCATCACACAGGAAATGTAAAGGGACCACGCCCACATGCTGTAGGGATTTATAGTGGGTGGTTGCCATGATAGTGGTAATTGGAAGTAGTACACATGTGTAATTATATATATATATATATATATATATATATATATATATATATATATATATATATTTGGCTATCTGCATAAGTATATGTACATATATTTCCACCATATGTCCTGGACATAGAATGTAGCCCTACCCCTGCCCCTATAGTCCCAAAGTCATAGTGCAAGGGGATGTCAGGTATGTATAGAAGGTATATTACTAGACTATTGCTACTGTCATTGGGATTGTCTTCACAAATATGGTATGTGTGGAAGGTGACATCTGGTTATAACATGTGTGCCATTCTGCTACTGACAGACATCCTAAGGAAATCATTGTAAAGTACCGGCGCTAACTTGTAATGCCCCTGTGGAGTGCAGCAGAGATATTGGCCAATATATGTGGAACTTCGGACACACTCTGTACAGTCCAGAGGTATACACATAATCCCTTAGTGCACAACATGTGTACCAGGCCTGACAGTATGGATGTAGACAGCCATGTAGATGGGTATAACACATAATGACCGGTATACATTTGGCACTATAGGTGTTGGATTCACACACTCCTGTCTGGCTTGACACATAATGACTGCTGGTACAGGAGTGCCATGGACACATACTACCCACTAGATATTGACATACATCTTTACAGCATCCCACTGCTCTGTCTGACATACATGACTTTTAAGGGAGGCCTGGCAGCAGTATATCTGGCAAGTATCTGCACATGACATCTCACTGGTTAAGTACACTAAGCTGCTAGGCATGTAACAGTGCACTGTGTAAGCTACAGGCAGACTGGCTCAACACTGGCCTACATCTCGTATGGGAGACTGCACATGTACCTGCATATATAGCAGGCTCAACAGCCATGTCACAGCACAGGGTAAGATACACCTGTGTGACAGTGCATAACCACAACTAATGTGAACACAGCCACAGCCACATATGGTAAGCTAGCATAATATTACAGTATATGGACTATCTGTTCTACACCATCCTCATATGTGCTCCTCACAGAATAACCCTACATATACTGGGCTGCTACACAGTTTGGTCTGATGGATGTCTGTGGTATGGGACATGTCTGTGTATGGCCCTACAAACATATACAGCAAAACGGTACCATACAGTGGGGCCGCATGTAACATCTGATAGAAGAGGAGTTCTACCACAGTCTGTACACAGGCTAAAGTACATATTAACAATACACACACTGCCGACATTCACCATCACTACACAGACCTCAGTACTGTACAACGATCCACTGAATGTCCATCTTATGTCATGAAATATAACCTTTACTGTACATGACATGTGTAGCAATCTGATATATCACTGGCTTGTTATCAGAAAGGATGACACTATTTATGGTGTACAGCACATATGCACCACTTCATACATGACATATGTACAAAGGTTAACAGAGGTGTGCCTGACAGCACATACACAGGGCCAGTATAGACATGTTGCTGCGATAACCTCAAGAAATTTCCATTGTAATGGGATTTGTTGCAACATATGTCCTATGAGGGATATGAAGTCAGTAACTGTGTACGGCCTTCACTATCTACAGTTTGCAATCCTCACACTACTTTCTGCATTCCACAGATAGATGCACTGTGGCTAACACATGAAACCAAAGGCACAGCACTGCCCAGTCTGCAGATGACCCTGCAGATGGGGATTCCTCATATACATGGAACTGACTTGGCAGGTATTGCGACATGAACGACAGGCATATCCAGACAAACACTGTTAAACTAACATTACTCCAAATGCAGTAATGCAGCACTTACAGTCTATAGTCAGGTCAGGCACATCCCCCTCATGTTTGTTGCCCTCTTTCCACAGTGTGTGTTGTTAGAGGTAAATCCCCAATCCATCTGAGATGCTGTTTGCCAAACAACAGATCTAGTTCCTGCTCACAGTGACTGAAAAGGGCCAACACCACCATGATGTTCCTTGGTATTGGAGTGTGTTTCCATGCAATTGGCTATGGGAATGTTGCCGCAGCTGTTCCACATGCAATCAGCTAGGGGAGGGCTGCAATTCATGCAGAGGCCATCAGCTGATCATGAGCATCGCTTAAAATGCACATGCTGCTGCCTAAGCAAGGGAGGTGTGGGTCTCTGTATCCACCACAGAGGGAGTGGGGGAGGCAGACAGAGGCAAATACATGTCAGGGAGGGGTGGGAGAGTAAAACTGAAGCATGTTTGTGTCACACACATACCAGCACAGGGTTTTTAACCCCCGATAACTATGTAGTGCTATCACAGTTTGATGCAGTTATTTGGATGCACCATGTGGGTTACCTGCTGTGGAGCACTCAGAACATATATGTGATGGTGAGTGATGTCTGCAACAGGGATACAGTAGATATATGGTAGGTGATGTACATGTGCCTGTCTGCATGAACAAGTCCCATTGTCAACATAGGCACACTCACACAGGGACGCACACACATTGACACACTTGGCAGGGCCAGGAGTGCAACTCATTACTAGTGGGATTGTCACAACACATCATTGTGCAGGTATCACATGCACCACACGGGTCATATGGAGGTCGTATGGGCAAAGAGTATGAGGAGGTGTCAGACATCAGACAGCATGCTTTAGTATGCCCTGGGGGGTGGAGTGAGTGTGGATGTGGACATACGCACCATACAACACACACACATGAACACACAGGGTGCCAGTTCTGACATGCATGGGTGCATGTCTGCATGGGTGTGTGGTGGCCATCTGTGCCAGCAGGCTGTACAAGGGTAGGTGATGGGTATACCTTGGCATCAGGCCACATGACAATAGTCTGCATTGTAGTTCAGGCCTGTAGTTTCTGCATTTGTCTGCACAGGTGGGTATTGCATCCCCATCCAGTCACCTGGGTGACTATTGTGTGTGGCCAATACTGTTTAGTCCATAACATGGATGGTGTCTGGGATGTGCACACCTCCCACATGCATGTAGAGTGACATATGGAACTGTACCTGGGGTGTCTGCCCATGTTGTGAACACAGATTATCATTAGATATGTGCCAGTCTTGCCCACCTGTGGCAGGAGCTGGTAATGGGTAGCAGGTTTACCCTGCACCTACATTGATAGCATGCTAACAGCATTCCCTGATGTCAGTGTCATATATCCATACAGGGCATGTTGTCAGGCATGATATGTCCATTGTGAGTCACATGTGAAGGCACCACAGGTGGTGTAGATGTCCAGTGGGGAACATGGTGGAGGTGCACTGTCTCACTGTCTGCATGTACGTGCATATTAGACAGATGGGCAGGGTGACATGCCCTTTGTAGCTCACTGCTATCACTGCATAGTTACTATCAGTGGCCAATATGCAGTGTACTACCCACATATTGGCTGTTGCCTAGGCATGAGTGTGCACATGACACATGGGTTGAATGTGTGCTCTGGGTAATAGTGGGGTTGCTAACTGTGACTGGCTGGCCTTGATGTCACATGTATGGGTATGGCTTTGCACCCCAGCCTCTCAGCTTATTTACATCTGTTATCCCTGTATGGTTAACATTGTGATATATAGTAGGGCCACCATAAAAGAAATAAGCAAAACCCACTCCACAGTGCCCACACAATCACAACCACTGCTACAAGTTACAAACACACACATGTCATGTCTGGGAGTAGAGCCCCTACCTAATTACTTTATTACATTACAGCACTACACAGTTGTAGTACGCACCACAGACATTAATAGAGTACTTCCTCCCCAAAGGTGTATTTCACAATGAATGAAATCAGCAGGATTACCAAAGTAGGGCATTTCAACTGTACTGCAAGGGACTAGCCTAAAACGCATTGCTCCCTACACAGACAGTGAGATACACACAAAACATCCACAACTGACATGTGTGGGTATAGAACCCCTGACCCAGGTCTATATCACACAACAGCATGGAGCTGTTATAGAACACACCACAGGGATTACTAGAAAATTTTTTCCCCAAAGGTGTATTTCACAATGAATGACATCAGCAGGATTACCAAAGTAGGACATTTCAACTGTACTGCGAGTGACTAGCCTAAAATGCATTGTTCCCTACATAGACAGTGAGACACACACAAAACATTCACAACTGACATGTGTGGGTATAGAATCCCTGACCAAGGTCTATAGCACATTACAGCATTGAGCTGTTATAGGATGCACCACAGGGATTACTAGAAAAATCCTTCCCTAAAGGTGTATTTCACAATGAATGACATCAGCAGGATTATCAAAGTAGGACATTTCAACTGTACTGCGAGTGACTAGCCTAAAATGCTTTGATCCCTACACAGACAGTGAGACACAAACAAAACATCCACAGCTGACATGTGTGTGTATTGAACCCCTGACTGAAGTCTATATCACACTACTATATGAAGCTGTTATAGAACACACCACAAGGATTACTAGATAAACTCTTCCCCAAAGGTGTATTTCACAATGAATGACATCAGCTGGCTAACCAAAGTAGAGCATTTCAACTGTACTGTGAGTGACTAGCCTAAAATGCATTGCTCCCTACACAGACAGTGAGACACACACAAAAGATCCACAACTGACTTGTGTGGGTATAGAACCCCTGACCACGGCATTATATCACACTGCAGCATGGAACAGTCATTGGTCACACCACAAGGATCACTAAAGAGCTTTGTCCACAAAGTTGCATTTCACAATGAATGACATCAGCAGGATTGCCAGAGTAGGGCATTTGAAATGTACTGCAAGTGAGTAGCCTATAATGCATTGCTCCATACACAGAGATTGAAACACACACAAACATCCAAAACTGCCATGGATGAAGACGGAACCCTACCACACTTCTAAATCACACTACAGCAGTACAGAGTTACAGGACACGCTACAAGGATTACTGAGTTACAACCTTCCCAGAGGTGTATTTCTAGGTGGGTGACATCAGCAGTCTTGCCAAAGTTGAGTATATGAATTCTAAGGAGTGTGAGTAGCCTAAAAAGCATTGATCTCTACTCAGTCAGACACACACACAGTTACCAGGTCTGGGGTTAGAACACCTATCTGACTACTTTATCACACGACAGCAGTACATGGTTACAGAATGTGCTACAAAAATTACTGGACTAGGATTTTCCCAGAGGTGTATTTCTAGGTGAGTGACATCAGCAGCCTTGTCAAAGTTGAGTATATGAATTATATGGAGTGTGAGTAGCCTAAAATGCATTGCTCTCTACTCAATTAGATACTAGGTCTGGGGTTAGAACACCTACCTAACTACTTTATCACTCTACAGCAGTATGCAGTTACAGGGCACACTACAGAGATTTCTGGGCGATAACTTTCCCAGAGGTGGATTTCGAGGTGAGTGACATCAGCAGCATTGCCAAAGCTGAGTATATGATTTGTACAGTGTGAGTAGCCTAAAAAGGCATTGCTCTCTACTCAGTCAGACACACACATACACACACACAGTTGGTAAGTCTGGGGTTAGAACTACTACCTAACGAGTTTATCACTACAGCAGTATGCAGTTATGGGATGCACCATGGAGATTACTGAGCTACAGCTCTCCCAAAGGTACATTTCACATTGGATGACCTCAGCAGGCTTGTCATAATACTGTTATGGGGAGGGCAGTGTGTGCATGGGCCTTAACCTATTCATGTAGGGGTTGACATGCCACATGCGGGCACACACGGGGTCATATGTCACAGGTACGTGTATATAGCTACTAGATGACTACTTCCTTGTACAGTCATGTTGCACAGCTGGCACATGCACCGCATAGTCTGTTATGCTGACAGATACTGGTGGCTAGTATCTGCAGTGAGTGACATCTACACCTCATATCTTTGGGGCCCTTTGGCTGTGCGCTGGTTGGGAAAGGCCCGGATGGCACCTTGCCACGGTCACCTTCTTCCACACATCTATGTCCATCTACCTTTGGCTTATTATAGTGTGTTGTCCTTACATATATGTCTGCATTCCTATCTATTGTGTGTGCATGGCAGGAGTGGTGCATACTGACTTGTGTCTGCACTAAGAACTGCGACTGCCAGATATGTCTAATGCACTGGTGTTTGCAGACATGGCCTTCATGTGTTTAAGTGTGTGAGCATGCCCAGTATAGCCATCTGTATTGCATGTGTGGATCAAGTCCAGGTAGTTTGGACTGCGGTGCTGACCCTTGTGTTGTACACTGACAGGTAACATGCTGTGTCTGCAGGGTATCCATCGGTCATTTGGCATTGACTGTTACTACATTTCTGCATAGCGGGGGGGCACCTGACTGTTTCTACACTTCTACACAGGAGTGGGGGGGCACACCTGACTGTTACTATAAGTGTACATAGGATGGGGGGGGGCACACCTGACACTTGTACACATTTGCTAGGACTGCTCTGGTATGTCGGGTACTCCATTTCAGTCTGTAGTCTTACCTATTGTGCCAGCTGGAGGCATACCAGTGTACTACAGATCTTAGCTTTAATTACCTACATATTAGTTTCTGACTTCCTAGCCTTCACAACTTACATCCAACTCCCTGGCCTGCTGTAGTCTGTCTGTGTAGGCCTGGGGGTGGGGTTATCCATAGGGCTCATTCAGAGGCCATAGTACAGCATTTGTTTGTGTTTGTCTACACCTATCCTGCTGGCTGTAACTGTTGTTGGGTATGTGACCCCCCTCCCCAACTGGCATGTGTGACTCACTTACCTTGTGAGTGTCCCAGTATTGAGTGTTGTGCTGCAGGGCTGCCTATGTTGGATGCACATAGTACACTTCCTATACATGGCTGTGCACAGGTAGTGCCATGTTTGGCATCCCTTTTACTGTATGTGCGAGTCAGAGAGAGGTGTCATTCCCTGGGTCCCTACTGTGTCAGTGCATGTGTTATGCGTTGCCTCTTTGCCAAGGCTAGGGCATACTGGGCATGCCTCCTTCTGCCTATTGGGGCAGGCTTAGGTTGTTTCTCCTCCGACTCACTCTGTGCCTGTGCAGGCCTTGGCAATGGTGGGGGGCTGTGTGACCCTGCCCCATGCTGTTCCTACTGCAGCTGTTTCCGCAGGATCATATTGTGTAGCATGGCACATACAAGGGCAATTTGGGTACATGTAGTTGGTGAATACTACAAGGTTCCACCAGATGTGTCCAGGCACCGGAACCATGACTTGAGCATCCCAAACACATGCTCTATTATGATTTGTGTTTGTGCGTGTGTCTCATTATGGTGTTCTTGTTCTGGTGTGCATTTCTGATGGGTGTCATCAGCGATGGCTCCAGTGCGTATCTAGCATCCCCCACTAGGTGACCGTGTGGGATGTCCCCATTAGCAAATGTCTGGTACACCTGCGTCAGATGCTAGATGTGGGAATCGTGGTAGCTTCCAGGGCAGCCAGCACACACACACTCATTATTATGCCCTGGGCATTGCACACAACCTGGCAGTTGATGGAGTGGAAGCCCTTGCGGTTGATGTAGACCCTACCCCGCTCGCCAGGTGGAGCTTTGATGCATATGTGCATGCAGTCTATTGCACCCACTACCTCAGGGTATTCTGCTATTTGGTGGAAGATACACATATTGCTGGTCAATGCCTCACGGCTGATGGGGAAATATACATGCTCACCAACATGTGCTGACATAGCATCCAGGAACTGGTGGAGTACCCTGGATGCTGATGCCTGTGAAATCCCCATCATATCCCCAGTTGGCCTTTGGAAGGTACCTGTAGCTAGTATTCTTAGGCCTACACATACCTTGTTATCCACTGGGATAGGTTCCTCTCTGTTAGTTCTGTGTGTGAGGTGTGGCCGACACAGCTCAAGAATTTGCTGTAGGAGGTTCCTGTCCACTCTATAGCACTCCTGGGTCTGTACACTCTTCTCTGTCTCTTCACTGGGGGTTGCTCAGCAGCATTCACATCCTCACCACCCTCAGCCTCTTACACATGCTGGTTTATGTTAGTAAAAGCAGCCCCTAACATTTTTTCTCTTGCTTTCGTTTTGCAAAATTTCCCCATCAATATACACTGGTGGTGCAGAGTTTTTGGGAAAAACAAGGGAGAAAGGTGTTTGCATAGTTTATAGTAGTGTGCTGGGCTGAGCTGGTCTGCTGCCTGTGTAATTCGCTGATTCTAATACATTTCACCTGTCAGCTCAGCTAGTTCTCCTTGATTACCTTCCTACTGCTGTTTTCCCTTCCCATTGCCTCCCTGTTTAAGCCTGTGTGCGTGCCGCACAAACAGAGTGCTCAAATGTGTACAGAGCTGCTATTTCCTGGTTTAACTTCCTTTTTCTTCCTGTAAAACCCGGTGCACAGCGCCTTCTACTTGGCCATCAGCATGCTTCCTCAATAATATGCAGCCTTTATTTGGAGCTGTCAAAGCTCTGTTTTGTAGTTTGCAGAAATGTACTCGGTTACTAACCGAGTACATTTCTGCAGACTGCACTTGTCCTGCATTACCAGCTGCTGACTTCCTGGATCACAAATTACCCTCATTTGCATGGTTTTCACCTGCATATGAGGGTAATTTGTATACAGGAGCTCGGTCCGTGCAGGATTAGTCTAGCAGCTCACGTGCACATCCCATGAGCTCTTTCCTGGATTGCACATCAGCCATATTGCCAAAAATAGCTCTTAGACTAATCCTGCATGCTGTACAGGGCTTCATAAATTCGGGGGTATATCTCACAATGCAACTAACATTGAATGTAATGCATTTTATCCTGTACTTTGACATGACCTTATAAAATATATGTCTGCTTGGTTATGAATGCAGCAATAATAAAGACCTGTATACAGCTAAAATTTATAGTCACTTCACATGCTATTTATTTAACCCACATTATTATTTTATTTTCATATAATAGCATTCTATCTGTCGATATTCTTGCTTCCCTCCTTCTTTCACTGTTTCTTATAAAGCAGTCATACATTAGCTTTAATTTACAGTTTCCCCCTAAACTAGATAGATAGTTACAAAGTTTACTCTCTAGATTCTTTAAAATGCTTTTTTATAACAGTTCTGTACCTTTAGAAGCTTTTAAAACAGGAATACCCTTAAAATTAATGTCTTTCCCTTCCGTTTTTCAATTTCAGCTTTATTTCCACATTTTGAAGTTGTGTGTGGGGTGAAAGGTTGCATGACATCACTGTTCTGTGTTTCCTTGCTTCTAACTTATTAAACTCATTGCGTTTGCCTTGTACATGCTTATGCATGTTTAAAACAGTCACAGAAGTTAAAAAAGGGAAATATAAAATATGAAGCTTTTCTTGCTCCTGTGAGAGAAAAGAACACTCAAGTAGCTTCTACAGTACTAAATGCTAATGGTTCATATTTAGCCAGGCTAGCAAAGCCATATTTTCCCTTTAAAACATCAACTTATACCCATATTGCTTTATAAAGTTATTTGTTAGGATAAAACAACTTATATCTGTTAGTCAGCCTGTATTCATAGGTTCATAGGTTCATAGGTTTATACTAGGCTATCTGCCCTAAGGCATTTATAAGCCTAGCCCAAATTATTGTGGCTTACGCCACCCCTTATATGAAAAAATACTGTGCCCATTAGTTTGTTGTGCCTCTGTCCAGCAGTGACACAGAGTTGATTCCTGGGGTAAACCTACGATCTCCCATCCACAGGTCTAGATTTCTCTTGAACAGAGTCAGCGAGGTGCTCTGCCTCACATGGACCGGGATTTTATTCCACAGCATAGGGAGTCTCTGAGTGATAAATCTATCCCTCCAGCACGTCCTATTTATATCCGTGCTAAGGTTTAAGTCGCTTGCTCTAGTGGTTTTGGTGGATTTGGATTTTTGAGGTGGAGCATGTCCATTAATTCGGGTTGGACATGGCCTTGTATGTCAGGCACATGTCACCTCTGAGCAGGCGGTATGCGACTGAATAGAGCTGGAGTTTCTTCAATCTGGCAGCATATGACAGATTTTGGAGTCCCTTTATCCTTTTGGTGAGGAACTTTTGGGGTCTCTCCAATTGCTGCAGATGTCGGTGAGATACATCCCGAATGGGGCATTGTACTCGATCATTGGTCTGATAAGTGAAGAGTACAGGGGAACAATGACCTCACTAGATCTGGATGTGAATCCCTTCATGATCAGGTGGGCAATGTAGAAGGTCTTTCTAACCACTTTAGCAATGTGAGTGTCAAAAGAAAGGCCACTGTCAACCTGGGTCCCCAGGTCCCTGATAACCTCTTCTGTGCTTAGTGGATTGCCACCTATATGGTAGCTTGGGGTTACCTTGTTTTTCCCGAAGGGTATGACTATACATTTTTGGCGTTTAACTTCAGGCCATGGCTCTGGCACCAGCTATCTGTTTCCGTGAGTCCCTTCTGAAGGATATCCGTGTCCGATGCACTTTCCACTATGGCCCAGTTTGCAGTCGTCTGCAAACTTTGTCAGCCAAAGTCCTCCCATGTTGGCCTGTACTTCTGAGAAGTAGATGCCAAACAATAGGGGCCAAGGACCGAGCCCTGTGGGACACCACTTGTGACCGCTTGGAGTCTGACACAGCGCCAGCAACTCTAACCCTGTGGGTTCTGTCCTTAAGCCAGTTTGCAACCCATCTTGTGACATATGGGTTTACATTTAAGCTGGTAAGTTTTCTACAATACCAGTGGGGTATTGTGTTGCAAGGTCAAGGTAGGCTGTATGGACTGCCTTTCCTCATCAATGGCCTTGGTGACTGTTTCGAAGAAGTCAACCAAGTTCAAAAGGCATGATCTTCCCTTGACAAAGCCAAACTGGGTCGGGTCCAATGTCTGCAAGTCCCCTATATCTTTGTTTATGAGCTCCATTATGATCCTCTCCATAGCTTTGCAGACTAGACTTGTTAAGCTTATGGGGCAATTACCAGGGTCCGTGGCACCACCTTTGTGGAGTGGGACCACAGTTGCCACGCCACTCCTTGGGCACGTATCCTGTGGTAAGGCTGAGATTAAACAGCTGCCTTATGTGCGGGTTTAATTCCTCATTTAGCTCGTGTAGCACACAGCTGGGGACACCATCCAGTCCCACTGATGTTGTGTTTTTAGCTTTAGAAAGAGCAGCTTTCACCTGTGCATTTGAGATGTCTGGGAGGCTACACTCCGCTGGGATAGTTATCTCTCCTTTAAGGGGAGAGGGTGAAGTTTGCACTGAACCTGTCTGCCAGTATGTTGGCAATGTCTGTGGGTTCAGTGATTTTTGTATCATTTTGGACTAATTCTGAGCATATCTGGGAGTTTCCACCCAGGTTCCTAACATAGCTGAAAAAGGCCTTATGATTGTCCTTTGAATCCATGGCAATTTTTCTCTCAAAATTGGCCTTAGTTGATTTTATGAGTGCTCGTATTTTTTACTAATAATGATCAGGGTGACTTCCCTTTTATGGATTTTGTTCTATCATGTAATAGCTTTCTCCTCTTATTGTAAAGTTTGTTAATGGCTGGGGTCCACCAGACTGGACGTTTGCCCTTTGTGGAAAGAGTCTTGGTTTTATTTGGGATTGCCTGATCCATGCAGTCCTGGAGGTGTTCATAGAAGGCATTTGTAAGGGCTTCGCAGCTTGGGTTGTGGTTTCCTCTGGCTCAGGGGCCTTGAAGGATACCACACCAGTCTTAGTAGTGTGAAGTTTGCTTTAGAAGTTCTTCACTATGGTCTTTTTGCTTGGGGTGGCGGGATGTGGATTTCCAGTGAGATTAGTTTATGATCAGATCTCACCAATGAGGGATATACTTCGGTGTGGAGCATTTTGTCCCCATGTTTGTGACAATGAGATCTAGTATATTTTCTCCTCGTGGGAACAGTGACTAGCTGTTCCATGGCATTTGAATTTATGAACTCCAGGAACCGTTGGGCTAGAAAGTTAGGGCTTGAGTAATGTTCCCAGTCTATATTCGGGTAGTTGAAGTCACCCAATATGATGGTGTTTGGAGATACATTTATACCCTCCAGTGTCTTCAGGAAGGCTGTGTGGGGTTCCTGAGTTTGAGAGGGTGGCCTGTAGCATGCTACAATTTGTAGAGCAGTTTTGCCTATGGTTAGTTGCACCTGGATGGTTTCGAGGCTTAAGGCGTTGCCACCAACCTGGAGGTGTGAGTATCCTTTATGAATATGGATACACCCCTCCTTTTGTGGTGTGGTCCGGGTTTTGGGGCGGAGCATGATATGAGGTAAAACCTAATAGTGCGGGGTGCTCTCAGGAGCCTTGAACCAGGTTTCAGTTACAGCACAGACATCGATGTTCTCCATACTGAGAAGGGCCTCGAGTGCGTGCATTTTGAGATTTAGACTTCTGGCATTGAGCAGCATTACCCTCAGTTTCTTCCCATTTTTGTTTTCTAGGGTGGTAGGTTTAGAATTTGAGCCTTGCCTAAAAAAGGCACTATGTATTCACCATCTATTACTTTATAATAGTCAGATATGCAGTTAATTGAATAATTAAATGTATACTGATCATAAAATAAGCATTTCATTCATATAATTAAGAAAGCATAATATTTTTGTATTAACTTTGCCTAATAAAACAAACAAAAAAAAGCAATTTTGATACAGCAGTCCTATGCTGTCATAAAGCATATTTAGTATATACTATATCATTAGCACACCATTCACACACATGGATATATTTTGCTCTAAGATATGATTTAGCAATGATATTATTGAATAACTTTGTACCTCTAGTTAGCTTATTAATATGTTAATTATAACCACCCAAAAATACACACACACACACAGAAAAAAAGAAAAAAAAGGAAAAAAAAGTTTTACCTTTACCTTGCTGATGTTCCCCAGCCATAGACTAAGTTATGAATCTTGCAGCAAAGTATTTAGCATTTAACAATATTTTGCCTATTTGTCCTTTAGTTTTTTATTTGCTCCTTCCTTGATAGTCCATGCATTTTTGTTGCATGTCTATTCAGACTTTGTTTAGACCAATCTATATCTTCTATATCAGTATTTTTTTCTTCTGGATAAAATCCATGGCTTCTGGTAATGAGCTGAAGATCTTCTTACCCTCGGACAAGAATATTTTTATCCTGGCAGGAAAAAGTATTTGAGCCTTGATGCTAGCCTTTTTCAGAGATTTTACTAAAGGAACACATTATTTTCTTCTAGTGATGACAGAAGAGGTACAATCATTGTCAAAACAAATTTTTCCCCTATATCATAAAGAGAGTTTGTTCATGCAGACTTCAGTACCAAATCCTTATCTTGGGAAGACAAAAATCTGGCAAAGATAGATCTGGGGTTAGAAGACACTGTAGTTGAAATAGGTTTTGATAAAAACTGGAGAGTTCTTTCGATTCTGAATTAAAGAGATTCTGGCAAATTTAATGCTGTAGGTAACCAGTTGTTAAGAAATTGTATCATATTATTGCCTTCTTTTTTTTGGTACTCCATAGATTCTGATATTATTTCTCCTTGACCTACTTTCTAGGTCTTCCATTTTTTTCTAGTAGTTTTTGTATTCTATTTCAAAAGAAATTAATTGTGGCTTTCACTCTCTGTCAATCTGCCATCCAAATCAGTTACAGTTTCTTCAATAGAAGTTATTTGTTCAGAATGTTTTTTTTTATCACCTCATTCAGAATGTCCAACTGCTTGGTACAATCCTGTTTTGTAATGTCAGTTTTGTTCTCTAGTTTGCCCATTTTGAGAGACAGTACGAGGATATTTGATATTATAGCTTGTAACTTCTTTTTCACCATACTTTCCTGATGTGAGTTCTTAATAAAATCTTCTATTTCAGTGCTAATTTTTGAAAAATAATAAAAGTCCTACAGTTAGATATCTTCTCATATATTTTTGAGTAGTTTTCTTCAAAAATGAAGTTAAATTTCCTGTCAGAATAATATATTATAAGCAGAGCTACAGTTCTGTGCTGCTAGCAGTCTGGCATCTTGGCCACGTCCCTGTTATTCATATTTTCCAATTCGGCTTTTCCCCACCACCTTTTTCACATCATTGTTCAATCTAAAAATATTCCAGTTTTTGTTAATTATATTTTTTATTTCCCTCAAAATAGGGCTATATTGGATGATACATGCCTTTTCATAATTTGTGGGCACTGTAACGGAGTCAGGGTCATTCACTTTGGGAAGTCCCACACCCAACAGTGGTTTGTACCTTTTCCCCATTTTTTATAAACGCCCTCAATAATATCACCCACCATCTTCTTAGGATAACCCCTCTCTAGGAACATGTCCCTTAGTTTAAATAGTTCCTCTCTGTCCCTTAATTAAACTATTTTTTGTGACAGGGGTTGATTACTGGAAAAATGTAAATAAGAATTACAAAATGTACTTTTTCAGTGTATGTTTGATCTAAAGCCTTCATATGTGTGTGAGATAGTGGTGTCTAAATGGTGCATCTTGGCACTAAATTAATAAGTGAAGGCCAAAAAACAGTGATTTTTTTTCACCTTGTTTTCCAAGGGATTTAAATTTATACCAACCAAAATACTGGATATTGCTGATAGTTTGATTGACATTATGATATACACTAGGAAATTGAATTTATGTATATTGTTTGCCCACAGCAAAGATGAGGCCACTAACAGTGGCCAACATACCCAAATGGTGCTAAAGAGAAAAAGTGTTTTTAACCCCCCCTCCACCCACTAGTTGGTGTGTTTGAGAAACCGTAACTGATGATATGCATAAATTTTAGGCAGACAAGAGCAAATGTTATGTTAATTTAACTAAGGAAGAGCAATTGTTAGTGCATTGGTTAAGGGGACACAACTACTTGTGCATTATGATACCGGACAAAGAGATAGGGATAGTGTTGTTTAATTCAGAAGACTATTCTAATGTCAATCAAAATCTGTTATTCAAAGAAGACCAATACATTGAGGTTTCTAGAAATCAAATTAACATCGCCTATAGCTGCATAAACTCATACTTGGAGGAATATATTCTTGACCAACGGATTAGTCCCAACAATTTTGAGTTTCTTATGAATCACCATCTCTGTTTTCTGACTATTTTTGGGATTCCAAAGGTCCACAAGAGTATTACGGAACCTCCTTTTAGATCAATAGTGGCGGCTAGTGGTTCCAATACCCATCCATTAGCTATACTTGTGGACAGAATGGTCAAACACACAGTAGAATCCACCCTACACACGCTTAATCAAAGATTCTTGGGAATTTTTGGGGATGCTAAAAAAGGAGATCTAGTCGAAAGAATTAACTTTTTTTTAACAATCAATGTAAAAGATCTCTTTTCTTCTATTCCCATAAATGAAGGGTTGGAACTTTTTGAGGAAACGCTGTTTTCTATTTCAGTCTTAGAACATGAGCAAATTTGTTGGTTTGTGAACTGATGGGTTTGATTCTGGAGAACAACTATATTTTTTTCAAAGGCCAGTATTTCCAGCAGGTCAGAGGCATAGCTATGGGTGCAGCCTGTGCCCTCATGTATGTCAGTTCATGCTTTTGGGGTGGGAACTTAGACATGTTTTTTGTAGTGTTTTTGAGAAAAACATACAGTTATATACCAGATATTTGGATGGCATTTTTATTTTGTGGAAGGGTAGTACAGATACTATATGTACATTTATTGATTATTTGAACAACACTACAGGGTTTAGGCCTTCACTTATCTATTTAATGCAAACAAGATATACTATTTTGACACCACTATCTCACACACTCATGAAGGCTTTAGATCAAACATACACCAAAAAAGTACATTTTGTAATTCATATGTATATTTTTCCAGTAATCATCTGCTGTCACAAAAAAAGGAGTTTAAATAAGGGACAAGCGATATGGATTGCACATATGACATCACATTTTGATGATGTCGGAGAGGAACTATTTAAACTAAGGGACATGTTTCTAGAGAGGGGCTATCCTAAGAAGATGGTGGAGGATATTATTGAAGGTGTTCACAAATAGGTTCATAGGTTCATAGGTTCATACTAGGCTATCTGCCCTAGGGCATTTATAAGCCTAGCCAGAATGTGTTTGGCTTTTGCCACCCATTTTAAATTTATTTTGCTATGCCCTTTTTTGAGGTTAGTATACTGTGCCTCTATCTAACAGTGACACAGAAGTGATACCCGGGGTAAACCTACTATCTCCCATCCACTCACCAAGATTCCTCTTGAAGAGAGTCAATGAGGGACTCTGCCTAACCTGGACTTGGATTTTATTCCAGAGTGAAGGGAGCCTCTAGGTTATGAATCTGTCCCTCCAACATGTCCTATTTATGTCCTAAATAATGGGGAAAAAGGTACAAACCACTGTTGGGTGTGGGACTTCCCAAAGTGGATGACCCTGACTCTGTTACCATGCCCACAAATTATGAAAAGGCATGTACTATCCAATATATCCCTATTTCAGGGGAAATAAAGAATATAATTAACAAAAATTGAAGTATATTTAGCGTGAACAACAATGTGAAAAAGATGGCTGGGGAAAAGCCGATATTCATCAGTAAAGTGGATAGCAATATAAAAAAAAATTGGAAAATCATAACAATAAAAACTTAGATAATGGGGTTGGAAAGCACCTTCATGAAGGAGAACTGTTTAACTGTTAGGGTAGTCTATCTGGCTAAGTGTGAAACATGCAGCAGATTCTATGTTGGAAAAACTGAAAGGGCCTTTAAAAGCAGAATCTACGAGCACAATTATATCCATGCATAAAGAGAAACTAATGATTTATACAGACATTCCTTAGTTTGTCAGGGGTTTGCTAGGTTTAGTTTTGGTATTCTTGAAACAGTAAATACTGACTTAAGAGGAGGAGACTGGAAATATCTTTTAAGCAAAAGGGAGTTACAATGGCAGTTGAGGCTGGCTGCCAGTTTCCCACCTGGGTTAAATGATTCTGTCTCTTTAATGCCAGCTCTTAAAGAAAGAGCTGACATGTTATAAGTTTGGTGCAACAATGTGTTACAGGTATTGAATGGGTATTAACACCACCTTACTTTTTTAAAAATATATATTTATTAGTGAAGACTTAATGGTATTTTTAAACTGCTAACATTTTGTACAAAACCAATAAATGATAGACTTACTGTTATACACATGATCATGTATTTTTTAACACTTTAGATATTTAGACAAATTTTGTACATATGCAATGGGTTTGAAATTTTACATCAGGTGACTGCTTGTTGGATTTTAATTGGTTTATCTGCAATATTGTCTAGTTATTTAAACGTTTTGTGAGGTTTTACATGTATTCTGATGAAGTCCTCTGTGAGAGGGATGAAAGCACTTAATCATTTCTTCAGTAAATTAATTTGCTGTCCTTCCATCAGTGCATGTTTTTATTTTTTTGGCTACTAGCTTTGGTTTGCCAACGCACTGCACCTTTTTCTGGTTCTCACCTCATATAACATCTCAGTCAAAGGATGGCACACTAAGGAGTGCAGCACCCTTTATGCTGTAATAAAGTGTTGGTATCAAGTACTAGATGTGGGAATAGAACCTATAGCCTTATGATCTTCTAGCAAAGAAAGGTGCGTGTGGTAACTGTTGGGCCAGTGACACTGACAAGTGATGGAAAATCTACAATGCAAAGGTTTCAGACAATATAAATGTTTATTCATAAAATTTTTCTGTGCCATTTTGAGGCATGAAGTCCACCTCTTTGTAATATTTTTTTCTATATGTGATCAGGAAAAAGAGTTTAGCTTTTGTGTGGAACAGCATGAGACCGAGTGTAGCACTGGATAAAATGGTACCTGTCATGGGTGAAGAGGGATATGGTTTACCTAACATCACTCTGTCTGAGAGCTTTCCAACTTCACTTCTTTTTTATGAAAAATTTGGAAGAGTATTAGGGTTAGATAGAAATATCTAAGTTGATCCTGTCTGGTGACTCTGAGGTTATAACTGAGAACTGTTTGTAATCTAGGGAACGTGGGATAGACATATTCCAAAGTTGAACAATATTACGTAACATTTCAAATGGGTCAATAAAGCCTTACAAGGTTTAGCTTGGACTGATGAAATTACCTCTGTTCATGGCCATGTAGCAGGCAAGGCAGATGCGGAACTGATAACTGAGTGCTTAGAGAAACATCTGGCTGTTGTATATTGGGAGTTCCTCATTTCCTCAGGTTTAGGAGCACAACCTACCTTCAGTTATTCAGAGCTGCTCATCGTTTGGCTATGACACCAGAGAGTTTGAGAGATTTTGCTTGGATCTGAAGCCATCCATGGGAAGAAAATGAAATAAAGTATTATTTTGCACTTGTATTTCTTTTCATTACATTCTTAAAGTTTGCTGTGCTATTTATTGTTTTTCCTGCACTTGCTTAGAGTTTTACATTGCATTTTTTCCACTGCTGCAAGGACTGTTGTTCTGCAATTGCAGGGCTCTAAATAAATTGCATCTCCTTTTTGTCTGTATTTTTAGGCATCTATTTTTGTGGTTCTCTAACACTTGGACTCCAATCCAGTCATTTTACATTAAGAGGATTAAAGTCTGCACTACTATGGCAGGAGAGGGCTGATTTCACCTATCTGAGTTGGGCATTGCTGGTAGAAAAGTCATTCTTTGATTACCTGATTACCATGTGGGCATACCTAGTTTAAAACGTGTTTTTTTTTCTGCTTATATCTAAGCTTCACTTTTGTGCAGTGTTGCACTTCATGCAGTGATGGTTAGTGGTGCCCTGTATATATGCAGTATTTGCACTTTCTTTTCCTTATAAGAACTACCTCTGAAATTTTCCACAGTCCTGTGTAGTGGGTTCACATCATGAGCAGCATTGCTTCATTTGCTTAGCTTTAGATTATATTATTACATAACGTAGAACTACTGCTGCTCAAAGACCAACTAGCTTTGTGCTATGCAACATCGCTGCATAGATTATTGTAGATTACATTACATAAGCACTCATCCTTCATCCCATTGCAAACACCCCCTATTCTATTCCCTTGTAAAGCTCATATTAAGGACCTGCAACCATGAATGGGCAAACTTTCCTGTTATCTCTGCAACTAACTTGGTGAACATGGACATCCTGAGGCAATGTAGCAATTGCTTCACATTTACTGACAACCACTTCAATTTGAAAGAGATGAATACAGCATGTGAGAGATGTAGTTACACAATATCACTGGAGGTAAGACTCTCACATATACACAAAAAATAAATCCCAAACAGGTTATCAGTGACACACACACAGCACTCACCACACTTACTAAGGACTAGACACATAGCCATCCTTGGCAACAGGTGTTCACATGTAACTTAACCAAACCTCAAAGGCCTCCCAGACACAGTTTTGAGAAACTCCGCATAGATGCAAACAAGACAACTCCCACCACAGCATATAAAACTACATCTCAGTGTCTCAGCTACCAAAATCATAAGGAGCATCACCAAACAACCCAATATTTTGGTCATAGGAGACTCCATTCTGAGACACACTGATGTCCCTCTCACCAGGCTGAACAAAGAGAAGGCTACAGTTGCCTGTCAGGGGCCAGAATTCACTAGATCATGCAAGCACTCAGGTCACTAATCCACAAGTACAAGTATGACTTAGTCACAGTCCATGTGGGTGGAAATGACTTGAGATGAACCTCCCTGCACTATATGAAGAGATGCATGATTCAACTCTCAGAATACATGTCATAAGTAGGTATGAGCCTAGCATTGAGCAGCATTCTACCATCTTCAGATATGACGTCACAATACCAACAGAAAATTATTGACTTTAATATTTGGCTTATCACTCCAGTGGGGTCCAATATTGTCAGCCTGGGAGAACATGATTGACAGGCCATGTTGATTTTCCAGGGATGGTCTTCACATCTTGCCTCTAGGCTTTTGGATATTGGCTAAAACATTATCCACCCCTATAGTGAATTTTTTAGGCATTGCCAAACAGATAAACCTTCCAACTTAGCAAAATCTGCTCACAATAAGCTAAAGGTATTACTGCTCAATGCTAGGAGTCTCAAAAAAAACTACGCTCCCTGGAAGCACTCCTCATCCTGGAGTATGCTGACATCTGACACATGGTTCAAAGCTGTGGAAAGCAACCTGGCGGTGCAAGGCTATAAGGCCATTCACACATTCAGACCACTCTCTGCACATGAAAGGACAAAAGGTGGAGGTGTATCCATTTACATAAAGATAAGCCACCTCAAGGCTGGTCAAACAGTGTGACACACTTGAGCTACTCCATGGCCAACTAACCATAGGAAAAATCCCTTGCCATATCCTTTCTAGCTACAGGTTCCCCACCATGAACCAGGAAAACCATACCTAATACATGAATTTACTAGAATCACTTAATATTCAGCCCAGTACCATACTCATGGGTGATTTCAACTACCCTTCCATTAACTAGGAAGCATATATGAGCACTAACATGCAGGATCAAAGATTTCTAAACTTTGTCAATGCAAGTGCCCTGGTCCACCTAGTCTGTACTCCCACTAGTACAAATATCCTAGTCCTAGTAACCACAAATATGGGAGAGCATTGACCCCCCCCCCCCCCAAGTGCAGTATCCTCACTGGTTAGATTGCATTAAAAGGCAGTCTCAATTTAAATAAATATAAAACCAAAACCCCCACCTAACCCAAAAACCTTTACAAACTTTTCTAAGGCAAACTACTTTCTATTAAGTAACAGCATAGCTAAAGTCCAAGCTTCCCCAAACAGGGAAATACAGAATCCTCTGAACAGGTATACACAAAAGCCTGTATGACAAAACAAACAATTGCATAGAAACAGCAGTACCAGATCAAAATAAGCCTAGGACAAGCCACAAAAATAATCCACATTAGCCTAAACAAGCAAATCAGTGGACTAGTCAAGTCTACAAAAGCAAATTTGGAGGCAAAAATAGCTTCCCAAGCAAAGTATAACTATAAGGCATTTCAGTTATGTCTGCAGTCTTAAGGACAACACCTAGCAATGTGCAGAGTTAGTTGCAGATGCCATCACTTTTACCCATAAGCAAATCTGCTGGCTGATAAATTCAGCTTGGAGCTAACCTCCCCATCACCTTGTTACCCCCAAAGAAGGGCAGCTCATGCCTGCTTAATCTGGTTGACTTAATTGAGAAAGTCACAAGGGCCAGGGATGAGGGTAAAACAGTGCATACTGCCTACCTTAACCTGGCTAAGGCATTTGACACAATTTCCCACTCAGGTATTACAGATAAACTCACAAAATGGGGCATAAATCCCTAAGTCACAAGATGAATAGTGAAAAGGCTCATGGACAGGACACATTTTGTTAGAGTGAGAGAATCTTGATCCAGCAAGAAACCATTTACTAGTGGTGTACCACAAGGTTCAGAGCTGAGACCTCTCCTGTTCAGAATATACTTGTCAGAAGTCAAGGCTAATGTTGAAGGCCTTTGGCTGACCAAGTTTTCTGATGACTGCAATTTAGGGCTGTCAATGAATTCCCAATTATGTGGATATCCTTAAGAAGGGTCTGACTCAGACAAATGATTGGTGCCAGAGTCAGGCCTAAAACTTAATGCAAAAAATGCATACTTATACCTTTTGGGGAGTCAAATATCCCTGCAAATTGCAATATTAATAGCAGATCCCTAAGAATGGACCCAGAGATGAGAGATCTAGATACACAGATAGAGAACAACCTGAACTTTGACCACCATGTATCCACAGTGGTGAGGGAGTCCTATGTGGCACATCTTATAAGTAAAGGCATGGAAACCAGATCCAAGGAAGTTATAATCCTACTATACTCAGCCCTTATCAGACCAATAATTTAGTACAATGCACTCTTTGGCATGTACCTGACCAAACACTTGCAACAACTGGAGTGACCTCAGAGGTTCCTTACAAAAAATACAGGGTGTAAACAACATGTCCTATCCAAACCAACTAAAAACCCTATCCCTTTACTCTGTCTCCTACTGACTATTAAGGGGCGATCTAGGCTTCACCTACAAGGCACTCTCAAATCCACCCTGATGGAACTACTATACACTTGCAACACAAACTATATGAGGATTACATGATTCAAGGATCTAAACCTGGTCTGTGACATGAACAAAACATGCTTGAGAGACTGATATGTGTCTCAGACATTGCCCCTTCTCTGAACAGGCTTTCTCTTCACGTAAAGCAGAGATGGTCTCTGACCCCCTTCAAACAGAATTTAGATTAATGGATGGGGAATTGTAAATTCACTCCTGGGGTGGCATCCATGTTTCATGTGAACATGGGCAGTCTATAAAAACTCAGACATAAACCTCTTGAAATGTATGCAGAATCATTTTACATTCTAAATGGCTGTGGGTTTGCTTCAGCTGATGAGAGCTAACTGAGATCTCAGAAGGGTTTTACAGGATTTTGGTTACACATGTTCTCAGAATTTCATCAGCCAGAGAAATTCAAACAGGAGTTCCATCAGGTTTTTGGAACAATCTGAACTGATGAATAAACTATGACCCCCACCACTAGACTGTTTTACTAGGTTTGCCTTTTGAGAAGTAATTGGAACAATACAATCATATTCTGATATATTCAATTTTACTGGTAGTGAAGAAAGGGTTCACCAAAAACTTAAAGTTTACAATGCTCTCCTCTTTGGAAGTTTTTAGATTTCTAATGTTACAAGTCTATACACTTGTGACATTGAAAGGTTTTACAATTCTAATGTCACAAGTGTATACACTCGTGAAAATGAGAATTCGGGTGAAAGTAACAGTTTTCCATCTAATTTCATGTATTTAAATAGTTACCCTTATTATGTTACTCAGATGCATAGACTTCATAGGTGTTGGGGTTTTCCTAGGTATCCATATTTAAGTATTAATATGCAGCTGAGGGATTCTTTCGTGGATCTTGTCATCCCGTGATATTTAGGAGATCATTGGACAGACCATCCTGGGAATGGCCCTGGTGATTAGATATGGAGATGGCAATAGCCATGCCTTTATAATGGTAAATAGCTTTCATATCTGTTTTTTTATATAATCTGTCACACTATGTGAAGTAATAAGCTGTGTTGTGCTTGAGGATATAAGCTGTTACCAATATAACATAAATAAGAAAAAATCCATTTGCCAGTCATTTGTCTAATATCAAATCTGATTACCTAAGAAAATAAAGTGCAAACTGACAATGTCACTTATTTTTAAATGAGGTAGTATCTATACCTACAGAAGTAGACAGGTCAAACCAGAGACACTGAATTTTCTTGCTGAAATTCTGGAGATTGCACTTGTCATTGTTAAATGTAATTTCTAGTAATTTATGTGATTCTGTTACAAGTTTTTATCTGTCTATCTACCTATCTGTGTGTGTGTGTGTGTGTGTGTGTGTGTGTGTGTGTGTGTGTGTGTGTGTGTGTGTGTGTGTGTGTGGGGTTACATGTGTATTACATTTGAATGGATGAAAGTTTAGATCATTCACTGCCGGAAAGTGGTGGATCAAGGGATTCACCACTCGATGGAGACAGGAACTTTGCCCTTTCCCCATGAGAATGTGATGTCTTGAGTTGTTATATTTAAATAGCAAGGGGTATTGAGGTGCAGAGGGGGCTTGCCCCTTTCAAAAACACTTGTTCAGTTTTATTTATTTATTTATTTTGTAAATTTTTTATGATTAGATGTACTTCAGTAGTTTGTTCAATTAATGTGCATTGTTTCTTTGGAAACTTATATATATATATATATATATATATATATATATATATATATATACACACATATATATATATATATATATATATATATATATATATATATATATATACACACACATATATACATATATATATATATATATATATGTATATCTATAAACACACATATAAATCTCTCTCTCTCTCTCTCTGTATATATATATATGTGTGTGTGTGTGTGTGTGTGTGTGTGTGTGTGTGTGTGTGTGTGCGTGCAAAATTAAAATGGATGTTAAGTACAGAGCTTTCAATAAACCAAACTGGAATTTTTAAA
Source organism: Protopterus annectens (assembly GCF_019279795.1). Classification (NCBI taxonomy): domain Eukaryota; kingdom Metazoa; phylum Chordata; order Ceratodontiformes; family Protopteridae; genus Protopterus; species Protopterus annectens. Next base: position 1,324,089,558 of record NC_056735.1, read on the forward strand.
GTAGTAAATCTAAGAAGCAATACAAGTTATGGTAAAAGAATACTCTGGTATCAAATAAAAAATTCCATAAAGTCATGACTTTTGTCAGTCTATAGGTCTGAATATCCCAGTACTTTGCTGGCACAATGAAACTAAGTATGCCATAACCCCATATGACTTTCGTCAGTCTATAGGTTTGAATATCCCAGTACCTTGCCGGCACAATGGAAACTAAATATGCCATAACCCATATGAGAAAGCTCTGGTTATCCAAATGGTGTAGATTATCACAGTGGTGTATGGACAGATGCTTGGACCCAGTACCTTGCTAATTTCACCAAGTTCAGAAGCATTTTCTGATATATTTAAGGAAGGCTTAACATAGTCTATTATACCTGTTAGACAGAGAAATTTGCACCTATTCTATTAAGATACACTTGTCAGGCATCTCTGTCTGTACCATTTGGAACAACCAGTAACTGCCTACATAGCAGTAAAACAAATCCTGAAATGCATCCTATTGCTCAGACCAACAGGACACACAATATCATCAGAAATTAACTCTACCTCCATTTGACTGCACCCTTACCACTGACTTCAGATACTTGTATTAGAAGACTATATTCTCATGGTGGTCACAAAAGCCAAGGGGTGCATACATTAATGTGCTGAGAGGCTTACATTTCATTCCACCGTGATAAGAGGCGGAGATTGATGAAGGTTGTGTGATGTGTAAATCCATATAAATATTGCA
>NC_056735.1:1324090790-1324108290 GCF_019279795.1 Protopterus annectens
CTATTCTAGCAAAAGACTGGAAAACCAATTTTAATGCTAGATTTGTTACAGGAATTTATAAAACTACTATAAGACTGGTAATGTATATTAAACTGGATCCCCATAGCAAAAATGGAAAAAAGCAATGAGGAAAAGTATTTTCCTTTTCCATATAGGACTATATTAGTAGGCACTGGAATGAATACCATTTATAAAGCTTACCCCTCCATCTCCATACCAAAGAAAATCATAGTCGAGTAGTACAAACAATTAGCTTCCTTTACAAACCGTGTCCTTTGAAACATAATATAGCAGACTTATGGTGTTTTAAGTGACTGAAATAATGTTATTTTATAGCTTTTAATGTTATAAGGATGAAACCAACCCTACTCATTGGAGTATGGAAAGATGATATGGTGAACTTTACAGAATGGGCTATATTGTCTATTATACAAAAGAAGATATAAAAAAAACAAATTCTCCAAACAGCTGGAGAGGTGAACACTACTAAAATCCCTTAAAAATCACTACTAGCATAAGTAGACATACCAACGATTTAATAAATTTAAGTTCTTTCATCTTTGTAGAGCAAAATACTTCATCAGAAACACAGACATTTAAAAATCACATGATGTATATAACCATTCGTGGTCACATGACTAATCATACATGTGCTAGATTGCACTCTGCCAGACAATGCATAGAATATGCCACATGGATAGAACTTGATGTAAGGATATTGATGGGACAGGCTGAAGGAATATTTCTGTTCATACGTTGTTACTGGTGTTATATGTTATATCACTAGTGCTACTATTTCTGTTACTATTGCTCATTATGTTTATTATTTTTGATGTTTTCTTATAACCCTGTTAATGAACTGTGAAGAATGCCTTTTTGTTCTTTGATGGTTTGCACTGTTTGAAGAAACAGTTTCTTAATAAAAAGATAACATTTTAAAAAAAACATGCAAAAATGTTTATAAGCAGACATTTGTAACACTTTCTTATATTCTGCTATGTAGTTAATAAAATAAAGGCCCTTGTAAAGTCATTTTTATTCCAATACATCTTACTGCTGAGTGAACTGAAAACTTTATGGAATATATGGTAGAATTATCGAATAATATGGTAACAAAGTGCAAGTAAAACAGTGGGATAATGCATGTGCCTTGTATTGTTTATGCAAATCATATTATGTTCATCGGAAAGTAATAAACAATAAAAGTTATGTACATTTAGGAGGCAAGAAGAAAGAGTGAGCAGGTGTATGTAGTCAGGGAAGAAGACTACACCAGTTAAATATGCAGTTATGAACCAGTGGGTAAGATAATGGTAACTGTGCAGTAAACATGACAGAAGGCATAGTAAGGCATGCATTCATGCTCAATAGTTTTAGCAAGCAGAAAGTTGACAGTTACACACACAGATGCCAAATACTGATAATATCTGCACAAAGACAAAAAAGTGGCTCTGTCTATTAACATACCAACAGAATTGCTTCAGTTTATCCTAAATACAGATATTGAAAACAGATATAGACTGTTTGGCATATCTACATTGCCCTTCTTCAAGCTACTTGTTAAGCTGCAATCCTGTTTGACCAATAGTTTATTTTTATCACTTCTCATAAGCAGTGCTTAATGCCTATATAATGCATGGTTTAATTATGTCAATATTTTAACCATTTAGAGCTTGGTCACACATTCCCTGAGATTCATGAAGCTTGTGCCAGGTGCAGGCGTAGCGTTGGCAATCTAACACCAAATATGGCCACCGAGCGATTCAGGTATGAACTGTTTCCACGTGCACTACCTGTGTACGCTACGCCCGCACAGCTCTTGGCATCTGTATGCTATTCACCCCATGTGCTGCAGTGTAGCATGCAAATTAAGGTATATAGCAATTCAGTAAGTGGTGGAGACATAGTGTAATCATGCAGAAATATAAACCGAAAAAAAACGGTTTACATTTTTCAAACATAAAATCGGAGCCATGACTGTGGACCAAACACATGTATTATACTGTTAATATATGTCAATGGCTAAATATATAGCCATTGGCATAAAACAACACGCACAAAATATGAAAAAAGAACATTTAATATTATGCCCACACTAACGCGAAGTTAAAGCGCAGGGCAGCGGTGCGCAAAGGGGATCACAAGGAATATATAAAAAAATAGAATAAAACTGCAATGAAACACATATCATGATTTCCCCATAATAGTCAATGGCAGGCATGCTACACCATACTCATGGCGCAAGGGTTGCTAAGGGGCAGTGACAGTGTTATGCACAGTAGCTAAGAATTAGTAGGCAGTGCCATGCAAATGAGAGGAGTAATAGTGAATCACAGATTTCTCGCTGGTGTAAGGATGCACAAAACAGTGTAGCATTATAACACCGAGGTGAGCACTTCAGATAAAAATGACATCAAGAGAGGGGTGTGTTGCCATTGCTGTAAGCACATTGGAACATTGCTAACCTGGTTTGCCTGTTGCTAAGCAAAGCTGCAGAATAGGGGTGTGTTGAAGTAGCCTTAGCTTTGTTTAGCTGAGAGCACACAAGGTAATCGAATGTGCATGTGAACGTGGATGAAAGTGCACTGCAAACCCGGTAAACAGCTGTGCGTGACGCACACCAGAGTGGAAACAAGAAGGATATGGGAAAAAGATAAGGAAATGCTGCAGCATGGAAATAGGAGTACAAATGTGTAATTAACACCTAGGAACCCACAGTGGGCCATTGACAACAGCTAACAAGGCTGCTAGCAGCTACCTGCAGAACAGGAAAGGGGAGGTGCCATACTGCAAAGAAAACAGAACTGTCACAGCAGAACAAAGCAAAATTGCAGTAGATCAGCCACATAACACATTTTGCAACACATTTCTGGGTAGGGAAAGTACAAAACAAGAAAGCTGGCAACTGGATGCATGCCTGTCAATGGGAGGGGATTCAGGTTGAAAAGAGAATTAAAGGGCAACAGATAAATCATGGCAGGCAAGCATAATGAAACACCAAAGGCCCCACAATTGCAGTACTTGCTGTAAAACCCATAATTAAGATACCCTGCAGCTGGAATTGTACTTGTACACCCGATGACATCAGCAGCATCCATAGCACAATAGTATAAAGTGTGAAAGCACCTCACACACACTTGTGTATTCCCATACACTCTGCACCATCGGTGTAAACAGACAGGGAACTTTTAAAATGCTTTTAAAATGATTCACCAGCATGTGTTGGAGATTGAAGGTGGTGTGGAGGATGATGCTGACAACCACCTCAGGCACAGGAGGAGGAGAAGAGTGTTCAGACCCAGGGTAACCTACCAGGGGCTAAATGATCTGGAGATAGTAGAGTGTTACAGGGTGGACAGGGACACCATACAGCAACTTGTTGAGCTGTGCCGGCCATGCCTCAGAGCCAGAAATAACAGAGGGGAACTCATCACAGAAGACACGAAGGTATGTGGAAGCTTGAGAATACTAGCCACAGGTACCTCTCAAAGGCCAACTGGGGATATCCTGGGGGTCTCACAGGCATCAGCATCCAGGGGACTCCACCAGTTCCTGGATGCCATGTTACCACATGCCAATGAGCACATATACTTCCCTCGAACGCAGGAGTTGGCCAGCAATATGTGTCTCTCCACTATGTGGCAGAACGCCCAAAGGTACTGGGTGCAATAGACTGCATGCACATACAGATCAAGTCACCACCCGTTGAGCAGGGTAGGTGCTACATAAACCGCAAGGGATACCCCTCCATCAACTGCCAGGTCATGTGCAATGCCCAGGGCATTATCATGGATGTGTGTGTGCTGGCAGCCCTGGAAGCTATTATGCCCCCACATCTGGCATGCCTCACAGCTGTATCAGGTATTTACCTGGGGGGGCATCCCATATGGCCACCTGGTGGAGGATGCTGGCTATGCACTGGAACCGTGTATGATGACTCCCATCAGAAATACACACACAACCATGCAAAAATACCATAATGAGGCACACACAAACCAGAATCATCATAGAGTGTGTGTTTGGGATGCTAAAATCATGTTTTCATTGCTTGGACATATCTGGTTGAGCCTTGCAGTACTCTCCAGGCATGTGTGCCCACATCTTCATAGTTTGTGCCATGCTACACAATATGATCCTGCGGAAACAGCTGCAGCAGGGACAGAATGGTGAAAGCCCTCACAGCCCTCCACCTTTGCCAAGGGCCCCACAGGCACAGAGGTACTCAGACCACAAACACCCTGAGCCAGCCCCAATAGGCAGACGGAGGTGTGCCCTGTATGCCCATGCCTTGGCAAAGAGGGAACATATAGCACACACACTGACAGTGTAGGCACCTATGGACTGACATCCTTCTCCACCTGCACACACAGTAAACATGGATGGCACACACACAAGACCACCTGTAAATTGTCATGTATAGGGGGTCTACTGTGTGCATCCTACATAGGCAGCCCTCAACTATTGCACACACAACCGCTATTGGCACAAGTTAAGTCAACACCTGAACAGTAAATTAATCTATCAGCATGTGCTGATACTGTATGTATAGGTTCATAGGTACATAAGTAGGTACTTAGCTAACTGCTCAAGGCCATTTATAGTTCCAAAGCATGGGGAGCACCTGTGACAGGAATCTGTCACTCCAGCATCTTCCAGTTATGGTTGTGGCAAGGTTTAGCTCACTACAGTGTGTGGCTCACTGTGACATGGATTCCCATAGGTGGAAAATATCCATTAAGCTTGCTTGGACATGGCTTTTTTGGGCAGCAAAGAACATCTCTGAGTAAACGAGATGCCACTGAGTAATGCAAGAGTTCATGCAGTCTGGCAGCATAGGACACATGTCTGAGGCCAGTAATGCTCTTGGCGAGGTATGTTCGTGGACCCCCCAGCTGATGGATGTGTCTTCTGAGGTACATCTCAAATGGGTTATCCTACTCGATGATGGGATTGATGAGTGATAAGTAAAGGGGCACAATAACCTCAGTATGTCTAGATGCAAATCCTTAAGTAATCAGATGGCCTACATAGAAGGATGTCCTAATTACTTTGGAGATATGATTGTCAAAGGAGAGATCAATATCTAATGTAGTACCCACATACACATTACCTCATATGTATTAAAGTGGCTGCCACTCGTGTTAATATGTGGGTGTTTAGTTTTCCCAACGTGGAATAACCATGCAGTTCATGGCCTTTAGCTGGAGGCCATGACTGTGACGTCCTGTGTTAGTCTATGTGAGGCCCCTTGAAGGACGTCTGTGACAGCTGGACTGTCAGTTATGGCTCCCAGTTTGCAGTAATCACCAAACATGGTCTGCTGTAGTCCACCTGTGTTTGCCTGTACCTCTGAGAAGTATATGGAAAACAGTAGGGGTCCCAGGACTGAGTCCTGTGGAACACCAGTTGTGACTGGTTAAGAGTTGGACCTGTAGGCTGCAAGGCTTTCCATGTGGGTTATGTGTGTAAGTCTGTTGGCAACCCAACTTGTGATATATGGGTGCATGTACTGGCTGGTGAGTTTATAAACAATACCTGAGTGGGGAATGGTGTCATAATCCTTGGCGAGGTCCAGGTAGTATGTGTGAGCTACCACACCCCACACCTAAAGTCTTGGTCACTGTAAGATGTCAAACAGGTTCAGTAGTCATGATCTGCACTCAGTCAAGCAGACCTGGGTTGGGTCGAGTGTTTGAAGGTTCCTAATGTCTCTTTTAATGAGTTCCATGATGATGTGCTCCATAGTCTTGCAGACCAGGCTAGTCAGGCTTATAGGGCAATAGTTCCTGGGGTCCATTGTGGTGCCACCTTTGTGGAGTGGGATAACTGTTGTTGTGCACCACTCTGTGGGTATGTAGCCTGTAGAGAGTCTGGGTTTGAATAGTGTGTTTAGGTGAGTGGTTAGTTCATTTAGAGCTCTTGTAGGACACAGCCTGGGACATTGTCCAGTCCCATTGGGGCTATATTTGTGGCTTTGGATAAGGCTGTTTTAACCTGTGTGTCAGTGATTGCCAGGGCTGTACATTCTTCTGGTATGGTTAAGGGCCATTTAGGGGTTGAGAGGGATGTGACGTTTGCACTGAACCTGTCTGCCAGAATGTTGGCAATATCAGTCAGCTCAGTGTATTTTGTGCCAGTCTGCACCGACTCTGAGCAGATCTGAGAGTTCCCACTTAGGTTCTTGACATAGCTAAAAAACGCTTTGTGGTTGTCTGTAGGGTCCTTGGGAAACTGTCTTTTGAAGCTAGCCTTGGATGATTTCATGAGGGATCATAGTTTCTTGCTGATACTGATCGGGGATGTCTGTCCTTCTAGGGATTTCGCTCTTAATCTGTACTAGTTACCTGCTACTATTGTATGCCATGTACACTGCCAAACCCGCCTAACACCACACCCCACACATTGTCTGGGATGCAGCTACAGGGGTGATCTTGGAGGCAGTCCATACTGGACCCATGACTGGACTAGACAGTCAAGAGGTGTAGGTTAACACATGAATCTCATCACCACAACCAACACATACCCTTACCAGAACACAGTAAGGACACACACACATTCAACCAGATATCACACACATCCCCAGAGGCCTGTAAGTATGTGGCTAAGCAAGAGGCCTCCCAAATTGGAATAGACAGATAACAGAATACAAAAACTGTACGACATAGTTTGCATAATTGCGTCACACCTCAGAACACGTGGCTGGAAACATGGCCAACAGTACTCATTTGTGAATGCAAACCCTAGCACTATGTTACACACCAAGCTATATGAGGGTAAACATACTGTCAACTCCGTGTCTGCTATGATTAGCCACATGCCCATACACTCCGACCACCATTAGAATTATACACATGTCTCTGGCATATGCTATGTTGTTTTGCAGGACCTGTGATGCAGTAGCCTGGACTGCATAGAAACACATGTAGGAACTGTCAGGTCTTGTAGCCCATGCAGGTATGTCCCAAGTCCTGGGTAGCATTCTGCCAGTGGCCAGAATGATGCAGCAGTACATGGACAAGGATTGTATTCCACAATCATGAAATGTACTGGTGTAATTCAAAGACTATCCAGCATCTCTCTGCCTGGGAAAACATGGTTGACAGACCATGATGCTTTGCCAGACAGGGCCTGCACCTGTCACCCCTGAGAATCTGGATACTGGCAATGGCCCATGCTTCCCCTTTAGTGCCGTCATCATGCCAGGTTCAAGTGAAAGTCCACTGGTGCAACAGGGACAGCCAAGAAATAAACCGTGGGTCATGCTACTCAATGATACAAATCAGGTACTCAATATGGACTCACTTATGGCAATATGAAACATGGAGAACATAGCTGTGCAGTGACTGAGATATGGTTCAACACTTTGGAGAGCACCCCTGCATGACCATGTTATAACACATACCTCACCTCTTGGCCAACATCCTTTATTGGAACACATGGGCCACAGGTGTGTCCAACTTCCTGAGGGATATGTACACCCCCACGCAAGTTGCACTTGCACAACATAAGATGCATTATACTGAGCAACTACCTTTGTGCCAAAGTGTAATCCAAATTGCACCTTGTGACAGATAATCCACCATGCCTCAGAAATCCCAACTGTCATTGTGCTGGGGAATGGGGAATACCAGTTTTGAGACAGAAAAAACATAATCATGGCCACTCATCTATCCCATTATGAACCAGGAGGACTCATCATGTACCAACACATGTGCTCAATGCATGTTGGATGTCATCAACGCCAATGACCTGGATAACCATAGTCACACCAACCGGGCTAACAGTATGCCACACATGGTCAGTCTTCAAAGCCAATGCTATGCTCCTTAAGATCAAAGTGGTGACTGTCATGGCACCCATGCAGATGCACAATGCATGTGCAAATACTGGGTCCTACACAAATGCACTTTAGGCACTCACATATGTGCAGTGATTGTGCCATTGAAACAGAAACAGGATTCAAACAAACACAAACATGAAGGCAAACTGTGGAACCCTGCCTTAAACTGTACCACAGAAGGTAGTAACTGTTGCAAGAGTCAACACACATGAGTGGAAGTTGATCCATGGTCAGCCTCAGTAAGATGCAGATACACCATATAATGCCACGCAAAGCTACTGTGAAACTAATCATCCACATATTATGAGGCCAAACACAGAGGATTCCATAGCTGTGTCATGAAACATAATGGCAACAACAAGACCTGCTGTGCTTCACAGCACTATGGCATGAGAAGTACTGCACCTACGGAAATAGCACCTGTTCAGCCAGATAGGGTCTTGGATAACATAAACACACTACCCCCCAACAGGTACACATTCATATATCCATGTACACTACAGAGCCCCTGTAATAACAACTATGCAGGTACAGGCTGCACTCTCTAATGCCATACATACATGCTGCATGGGACCTGTCCACATTCCAGGTTATATCCTACACAAATGTCAAAACAATCTGCTCCCCACATAAACATCTCATACAACCATAGCTTCATGTCAGGCTGTGTACACACTGAATGGTGCACAGCAACAGTCATCTGTTAATTCTATCAATATCAGAGGGACCTTGGTATGTGTACAGCTGACCTGGTTACAAACAGTGGTATCACTACATTGCATAACACATAATGCAACTGTGTCAGTACATGGGTACTCTGCACAGCTGTTGTAGGGCTAGGTACAGTCCACCAGTCAAAGGTTACTTGGTGTTGTACCATTACATGGCATACCACATGTATGGATGTGTTTTGGTGGTCTGAGGACATGGTGGTTTCTAAGGATTACATCCTAGAATGCAGCTTTTGACACTGTAACCTGCACCTGACTCATCTGTGATGACTTATGTTGGAGTACTGGTCTGTACATGTGAGTAGCCATTATGAATGTGGGGAAACCACCACCTGGAGGGGTCTGTACCAGTGTTATGGCCCACATGTCTGGTTCTGGGTTATATGGTGATAGTGCTATTGTGCACTACAGAGCCTTCAGCCAGGTGTTCCTCATTGCACAGATGTCAGTATTCTCCATTGTAGGTTCAACAGTGAGCAGCTGTGATTACGACAGCAGCACATCTAGCACTGGTTAGCATAAGCATACAATGCAATTGTCTTCTAGGTTTTAGGGTGTTATCCTGTGTTTAGGTCATTTGTCTTGGAATGGCACTATATGGGCAAATGTGAACAAGGTATTATCAGCACTCCCTTGAATCATGGATGCATGTGATCTGTGACAAAGGCTTGTCTTCTGTCAGTCATGTCATCCCAGACTGACAGACACTGGACAACCTCGTAATTACAGCAGGACATTGGCTTATTGTGTCGGTCAAGCAGTTGCCATTCCTATCATGAAATCACTGCAAGTGGTAGTATTGTGCTTGGTATAGACTGATACATCTAAGGTGACGGACAGCAGCAGATGTTGTGTAGATGACCAGTGTCAGATACATGTAGTGCAACATTCCTGCTAACAATGACAACTACTAACACCAGAGTCCATTACAACATGTTCTGTATGTCTAACTGTATGAGCATGACCACTGTGGCATTCCGTGTTTAGAATCAGAGTGCATCCCAAACAGCCCTGTTCTACTAAGTGTATGAGCATGCCCAGTATAACCTTGCATATTTGGACTCATAGTGCATTCCAAACAGCCCTGTGCTACAAAGTGTGTGAGAATGCCCACTGACATCTGGTGTAAGTTATGTGCTTCTATGTGTATGAGCATGGCCATTGTAACCCTGTATAGTGATAGTAGTCATCCATTCCACAGAAGGGCATACTCGTGTACAGGATGGACTCCTACATTAAATGCAAAGGTTCACAGCTATGTACATCTTAACTGTCAGCATCCCTGTTGATGTCCGCAATCCTAGAAGGTCATGATGACTGCCTTGGAATGAGTAATCTCTGTGGCGCAACTTGTAACTGCATAGTACTGTAAGAGTGATCTGTAGCTAGGCAGGTGTTCTGATCCCACGTGTGTGTGTGTGTGTGTGTGTGTGTGTGTGTGTGTGTGTGTGTGTGTGTGTGTGTGTGTGTGTGTGTGTGTCCATCTGCTGGTGGACAGAACAATGCTTTTTAGAGTACTCACACTCCGTACAATTCCTATACTCAACTTTGACAAGGCTGATGATATCACCCACCTAGGAATACACCTCTGGGATTGTTGTGACCCAGTAATCTTGATAGTGCATTCTGTAACTGCGTAATGCTGTAGTGTAATAAAGTAGTTAGGTGGGTGTTCTAATCCCAGACATGCCAAGTGTGTGCGTGTGTCTGACTGTCAATGGACAGAACAATGCTTTTTAGTGTACTCACACTCCGTACAATTCCTATACTCAATTTTGGCAAGGCTGATGATGTCACCCACCTAGGAATACACCTCTGGGAATGCTGTAACCCAGTAATCTCGATAGCTCATTCTGCAACTGCATAATGCTGTAGTGTGATAAAGTAGTTTCAGTGTTCTAATCCCAGATATGTGAAGTGTGTGTATGTCTGCCAGTGAAAGAATAATGCTTTTTAGAGTACTCACACTCTGTACAATTCCTATACTCAACTTTGGCAAAGCTGATGACGTCACCCACCTAGGAATATACCTCTGGGACTACTGTGTCCCAGTAATATTGATAGTGTGTTCTGTAACTGCATAATCCTGCAGTGTGATAAAGTAGTTTGGGTGGTGTTCTAATCCCAGACATGCTAAGTGTGTATGTGTCTGTCTGCCAGTAGACAGAGCAATGCTTTTTAGAGTACTCACACTGTACAATTCCTATACTCAACGTTGGCAAGGCTGATGATGTCACCCACTTAGGAATGCACCTCTGGGATTGCTGTGACCTAGTAATCTCAGTAAAGCATTCTGTAACTGCATAATACTGTAGTGTGTTAAAGTAGTCAGGTAGGTGTTCTATTACAAGGCATATCAGGTGTGTGTTTGTCAGTCATACCCTATGTGTTGGAGGCTGTGAGTGTCTAGCCACCAGATGTGTTGAGGAGTGTGTTTTGTGATTTCCCTATATAGTGGCCATATAAGTCACAATCTGCCAAAAGACTGGGTTGGCAAGACATAACCATACATTTGGCAGTAGGCCTGGTGAGTAAAGTCAGCAACCCTAATATTACCCAGAATACAGTTTGAGCCCATGTGTTGGACAGAAACACACTTGCCCTGGGATTAACACCAGTACATACTACAGAAGCAGCTGGTGTTTACCTTTTCATTTTTTTCTAATGTTTTGGTGTCATGAGGTTTGTTCCTGGGATATATAATCTATATCTATGTATGTGTGTGTGTGTGTGTGTATATATATATATATATATATATATATATATATATATATATATATATATATATGATAAAAAACGATGTCTGTATATCTGCCATTGCTTAGTGGTAAAGCACATCGGCTGAGGTATGTAGGTTTCTGGTTTTGAGCCTTGCAATGGCTGGTTGTCTTGTTGCTGGGCAGAGCAAGGGCCATTGGATACAGAGTGAGTAAGGCACTTTTAAGCTGTTGTGAGTGGGTGTGTGTGGATTTGCGTGACAGTAAGCAGCAGTTAGTTTAGGGGAGCCTCATTGTGGGACATGTAACTATGCATTAGCAGGCAATCCCATGCAAATGAGGTGAAGGATAGTGAATCCCAGTTTTCCCCAGGGTGTGAGACAGGTCCCAAGAGTGTAAGAATATAGATAGCCAGGTGCAAGACTTGGATATAGGTGACATCATGGGTGGTGTGTCAGGCATACTGTAAGTGGATTGGAGCCCTGTGGCTCGAGATTGCTCCCACTTTAGCACGGCTAAGCTATGGGTGTGTTTAAACCTGTCTAGGGCAATCGGAAGGGGTAGCACAAGTTGGAAAATAATCAAGGAGAATTAGCTGAGCTGACAGGTGAAATGTATCAGGATCAGCCAATTACAGAGGCAGCAGACCAGGCCAGCCCAAAACACTACTAAAAACTAAGAAAACACCTTCCCCTCTGGTTTTTCCACACTCTACATCACCAATGTATACAAGAGGGGAAATTTTATCAAACAAACGTACAAAATGAGAAGGGCTGCAGCAGGCAACATAGAACAACATGTGCAAGAGGCTGAGGGTGGTAAGGATGTGAATGCTGCCGAACAACCCACAGTGAGGAGAGAGAGAAAAGTGTACAGACTCAGGGTATCCTACCAGGGGTTACATGAGCTGGAGATAGTGGAGCTCTATAGGGTGGACAGAGACCTCCTATAGCAAATTGTTGAGCTGTGCTTGCCACACCTGACACATCAAACTGGCCGAGGGGAACCCATCCCAGTGGATACCAAGGTATGTGTAGGCCTCGATATACTAGCTATAGGTACCTCACAAAGCACAACTGTGGATATCATGGGGATCTCACAGGCATCAGCATCCAGAGTATTCCACCAGTTCCTGGAAGCCATGTCAGCACATGCCAATGAGCATGTTTATTTCCTCAACACACGTGAGGTGTTGACCAGCAATATGCGTCTTTTCCACCACATAGCAGACTACCCTGGGGTAGTGGGTGCTATAGACTGCATGCACATACACATCAAAGCATCACCCAGTGAGCAGGGTATGGCCTACATCAACCGCAGGGGCATCCCCTCCATCAACTGCCAGGTCGTAGGTGATGCCCAGGACATTATAATGAATGTGTGTGCTGGCTGCCCTGGAAGCTATAACAATTCTGACATATGGCATCTGATGCAGCTGTACCACAGATTTGCCAATATTGTCATCCCCTACAGTCACCTAGTGGGGGATGCTGGGTACCCACTGAAGCCGTGGCTGATGACACCCATCAGAAATGCACACATGCCTGAACAACAATGCCATAATGAGGCGCACACACAGGCCAGACATATAATAGAGCATGTGTTTGGGATGATCAGGACACAGTTCCAGTGTCTGGACACATCCGGTGGAGCCTTGCAGTATTCACCAGCTACATGCACCCAAATTGTTATGGTATGTGCTATGCTACACAATATGATCCTGTGGAAACAGCTGCAGCAGGAACAGCATGGAGCAGGGCTACACAGCCCCTCACCAGTGCCAAGACCTGTACAGGCACAGAGTGACAGGGAAGGGGAACAACCTCAGCCTGACCCAGTAGGCAGAAGGAGGCATGCTTAGTATGACCTGGCCTTAGCAAAGAGGTAACGCATAGCATATTCACTGACATAGTAGGGACCCAGGGAATGACACCCTCTCTGACTCACACAGACAGTAAAAGGGATGCCAAACATGACACTACCTGTGCTCAACCATGTATAGGGAGTGTACTATGTGCATCTGACATAGGCAGCCCTCCAGCACCATCCTCATGTCTGGTACACCCTCAAGGGAAGTCAATTAACCTACCAAGTGCCAAATGGAGTAGAATGTGTTGTTACATGTAGCTATGGTATGGATGTGAGCATGCAAGGGAATTGGGAGACTGAAGTTTAAGGCAGCAGACAGTAGACACCCATAGTGGCACCATGACATCTGTAACACATACTGGTGTCACCATAGTAGCCAGTACTACATAGGGTGACAAAACCCAGTACAGGTAATGGGCTGAGCGACATGTGTGTCTATAAGACCCACACAAGTCTCAGCCAGCAGGACAGGTGTAGACAGACACAAACAAATGCTGTACTATGGCCTCTGACTGTGCCCTATGGGTATCCCCTCCCCCAAACCCACACAAACAGACTACAGCAGGGCAGCCAGTTGGATGTAAGTTGTGAAGGCTAGGAAGTCAGACACTAATATGTTGGTAATTAAAGCTAAGATCTGTAGTACACTGGTATGCCTCTAGCCAGCTCAAGAGGTAAGACTACACACTGAAATGGAGTACCTGACATACCAGTACTATCCTAGCAAATGTGTACAGGTGTCAGGTGTGCCCCCCCATCCAATGTACACTTATAGCAACAGTCAGTTGTGCTCCCCCCCGCTCCTGTGTAGGAATGTCGATACAGTCAGGTGTCGTCCATCCCCCCGCTATGCAGACATGTAGCAACAGTCAATGCCAAATGACTGATGGATACCCTGCAGACTCAGCATGCTACCTGTCGGTGTACATCACAAAGGTCGTAACCGCAGTACAAACTACCTGGACTTGTTCCACACATGCGATACAGATGGCCATACTGGGCATGCTCACACACTTGAAGGTATGAAGGCAATGTCAATCAGCAACATACTGAAAGGTCATACTGGGCATGCTCACACATGTAAACACATGAAGGCCATGTCTGCAAATACCTTTGGTCCAGACATATCTTGCAGTCGCAGTTCTTAGTGCAGACACATGTCAGTATGCACCACCACTACCTTGCACACACAGTGGATAGGAATACAGGCATATATGTACGGACAGCTCACTATAATAAGCCAAAGGTAGATGGACATAGATGTGCAGAAGAGGGTGACTGTGACAATGAGCCATCCGGGCCTGTCCCACCCAGCACACAGCCAAAGGGCCCCAAACACATGAGGTGAAGATGTCATTCACTGCAGATACTAGCCACCAATACCTGTCAGCATGAAAGAGTATGTGGTGCACGTGCCAGCTGTGCAACATGACTGTACAAGGACATATGGCCCCGTGTGTGCCTGCATGTGGCATGTCAACCCCTACATGAATGGGTTATGGCCCATGCATGTACTGCCCTCCACATAACACTATTATGACAAGCCTACTGAGGTCATCCAATGTGAAATACACCTTTGGGAGAGCTGTAGCTCAGTAATCTCCATGGCACATCCCATTACTGCATACTGCTGTAGTGATAAACTAGCTAGATAGTAGTTCTAACCCCAGACTTGACAATTGTGTCTGTGATTGTGTGCGTGTCTGTCTGTCTCAGACTGTGTAGAGAGAAATGCTTTTTAGGCTATTCACAGTCCGTACAATTCATATACTCAGCTTTGGCAAGGCTGCTGATGTCACCCACCTAGAAATACACCTCTCGGCCTGCTGTAACCCAGTAACCTCAGTAGCATGTTTGGTAACTGCGTAATGCTGTAGTGTGTTAAAGTAGTTAGGTAGGTGTTCTATTCCGAGGCATAGCAGGTGTGTGTGTTTGTCAGTTATATCCTGTGTGTTGGTGGCTGTGAGTGTCTAGCCACTGGATGTGTTGGGGAGCGTGTTTTGTAGTTTCCTATACAGTGGCCATATATGTCACAATCAGACTGGGTTGGCGAGGCATACCCATACATTTGGCAATAGGTCTGGTGAGTAACGTCAGCAACCCTATTATTACTCAGACTACAGTCTGAACCCATGTGTCAAACAGAAACACACTTGCCTTGGGATTAACACCAGCACATAATACAGGAGTTGCAGGTGTTTTCCTTTTCATTCTTTTCTGATGCTTTGGTGTCACAAGGTTTGTTCTTGGGATATATAATCTATATCTATGTGTATATATATATATATATATATATATATATATATATATACATATACATATATCTATATGGACATTAACACACATACATCTACGTAATTGAATACATGTGCTATACTGTTGAATGGGTACATTTCCGTAATTGGGGCAACACTATTAATGCAATCATTCAGGTGTAATGCAGCTCATTAACATGCCTGTTGAGCACGTCGGTATAAAATGCTTGTGTTAGTAATTAAATGTTTAACCAAATGACTAGTCTAATTTTACACATGTCTGCCTGACAGACGTGTTAAGGTACTGCATTACAGCGGAGCGATCGCTTTAAAGTTTTGCCCCAGTAAATCGCACAGACAGGAAATCAGTAATAAGGAAATACTTGCAAATAACATGACATTCCTTTCTTCTGTTAATTAGGCATGACATGGTGATATGTACACTGCATGAAATGCCTAACATGAAGTAACTGCCTGTGCTTACAGTTTACAAAGACGTAGTCATGCTGACCATTTGTAATCAAACAGTTTTCAGTCCTCTGTGAGGCCTGTGAAATGATAATTAAAAGACAGTGAAATTGCTATGTATATGTTTGCCATGAAGGGCTTACAAGACACAAGTTGTTAGGATTAGGCTTCAACTTGGATTAATTATGTAAAAGCCTTGTACATTAGCAATAGATGTATACGTCGTAAATACAGTTATTTTCGGGCACAGCGATGCCTTCCTAAATCCATGCCTGACACTCTTAACAAACAAACGATCACTGTTTACTGATTGTAATTGCATCCTTGTGGCTTAAGAAAGCTGGATTAGTATAATTAGAGATATTGAGGGCGGATATTTGACAATGAAAACGTTTTCTACAATGCCTGCTTTCCCTATAATGGCTAGAATGCTGTAATAGTAGGCCTTTGTCTTTGTTTATGCACTATGCTGCTTTTGGGCAAACACTTTCAATGCGGGTGCTCAGCTATGACTCCAACCTCAAGCCATGTGGTTTGGATGTTAATGTTAACAGTTGTGTGTAAATCAGTTAAATGGATAAAATGTAAACACAAACGGAGAACAACTGTAACTTTTACATTTTACACACACACATGTTAAGACTAACACAAATGCGCGGTTTGACACTGGATTCGGAGGTCAGTAACCGCATTAACAGTGTTGACCCATTAATGGAAATGTACCCCCTCGCAAACACACTTAAAGATGCTTACTGGTGCTTAGATATGTTTACTACTGCATATTTGTGCTTACACCTTCTTAATAGCAACTTATTCATTATGTCACTAACACTGATATTGAATGACATTAATTACACATTTCATGCAGTACTCCAGTTCACATGTACTTGTTCTTATGTAGGTTGTACAGCAATACGATGTGTAAATATGTTTATATACACATTCCACATTGTAAATGATATGTGCTAGTGTGGGACTAGGACTGTGAATGCCTGTCCGTTAGGTGAATGCTCTGACCAATACACTATTGCTGTGCTGCTTCAGTTGCATATGTACCCATATATCCATGTCTCCTACTTCCCCAATCACCCACCCCAACACTTCACTAACACTGCAGTCATTCATTCTCCAGTTGGATTTGCGGTGTATCCACACCAGTACACATTGGCCGCTCCCTACCACTGTATACCCATCCCATCGGTTGACTCACTACACATATCCTCAGGGATCCCTTATGTTTAGTCCACAAACATTGATGACATGAGTGACCAATAGGACACTAATCGCAGTACTTGCATTATCCCACATAGGACACAGTTGTCTTTATGTTAAGATTAGTCTCTTACTTCTTTACATACTTACTCCCATTAACATGACACTACAATGAATTAATTAGTCTGACTATATGGTAACGTACACGTTACACATGAGAACTAATTATGTACGTGTTCGGCGTGTTTCATTTACAAATAGACCGGTTTAGTATTTGGAGTTGCCGTTGCAGGCAGATCACAGGGATAATTCCCTGTGTAAGACAGTCCTCACATTTTATTTATTCAGCACAGCACTGACTTCGGACATTGTACACACTTCTGTGTTTTAGCAATTCCGGCCCTTCCC
>NC_056735.1:1324493290-1324541218 GCF_019279795.1 Protopterus annectens
GCTACCATTTATGCCACACATGGAGCTTATTTCTGAATGCTAGTATTGCACTGAAGAACACTCTGCATTTGCCAATCATGCCCCCTAACACTTTGTATCAAGGGTGTCTGCCCCCTTTGCCCCACCTATATTATGCTACTGCATATTGGGGCATACCCTGACATGTACCCTCTTCAGGTTGGTTAGCTTCTCCAGCTAGAAGTAGCTTCTTTTCTAATCATGTCACTGGTGTACAACAACCAGTGCTGTAGGGTGGGCCAAACAAGTTCAACACACTGCAGCTACCTTATAATAAACTGGCGTGTGTATGTGTGTGTGTGTGTGTGTGTGTGTGTGTGTGTGTGTGTGTGTGTGTGTGTGTGTGTGTGTGTGTGTGTGTGTGTACTACTGCCCCTAAAATGCTGTCTTATTACATGAGCTACTTATGCCATGAGGCATAACTAGTCTGCATGTCAATGGGACCCCTATTAGAGATGTAAACTTTCTATTGCTGCCCACATTGCAAAGCCCAGCAATTACCATTTTCCTTATCTCCAGTCTGTAC
The DNA here is from genome assembly GCF_019279795.1 of Protopterus annectens. Classification (NCBI taxonomy): domain Eukaryota; kingdom Metazoa; phylum Chordata; order Ceratodontiformes; family Protopteridae; genus Protopterus; species Protopterus annectens. Next base: position 1,324,493,835 of record NC_056735.1, read on the forward strand.
CAGAGAGCAGACAATAGCTAGCCAATACTAGTACATAATACCTCACCACCAACACCACCACCACCCATTTGTGTGATAAGGACACTGTTACATGTTCATTCATCTCCCCTTCTACAATGCTGGTGACTACAGTGCCTGTGCCACTAATCAAACTTGGAATATCTAGGTCACAGTTAGGACTTCATCCATTCATACAGTGGTGATGACTACATATAGGCCTCATTCTACAGGGAATCAGGGCACTTTTTTTATGCTCGTAGTTCTCCTCCCTTGTTGACCAGATGGTACAGGGTAATGTCTGTTATGTTCTGTTTCTATATGAGTGCAGGCTTCCACTTACCCATTATTTCAAGCTAGAAAGTAGTGTTTTCCTGGCGGGCTCACATCATCGCTCTCTGTCATTCTGCATAGGGCATACACATTTGGTCTAACCCATACATGTTGTTCTGTCAGCAGGATGTGTAGGAAGCTCCTCCTCATGAATGGGGGCCTGCTATAAGCTGATCTTTCCCATTCTTCTCTTGGAGGACCTGGCATTAGCTGATTATTACTTACCTTCCTTTGGGTGCAAACATTGACTGGTCATTTTAATCGTCCTTTGGTTGATCTGACAACATCTCCATAGCTTGGTCACTATTTGAACTCAGATTGTCTATGCCATTGTCAGGACTTTATCTGTGCACATCATGGAACCAGCAAGGATGAAGGTTGTTGGTGGTATATCATGTAATCAGCTATCAAGTGTACTTGAGACAAAAGTCTGCCTGTTTGCAAATGTAAATTGTAAAATTGTAAATTATATAATGATGGGCCAGTAATATTCAAAAAGGAGCACACTGACTGGTCAGCCCAACCAATGTGTCCTTTGTAAATCCGAAAATATACCAATGGAAAAAGGTCAAGTAGCCTGGATTTTTTCCGTTAGTGTCTCCATAAATTTTATTTATTTATTTATTTATTGCATTTGTTGACTGGGAAAGTCCACTGGGCCTAGGAATAGCCCATTTTCAGTGGAGGCATGGGGAGAAAAGTTCCACAGTATTACATACATAAGCTCCACAGTAATACATACATAAGTACTAGAACAATGTTGATACATACAAAGTAAAAAATAAAGTTGAAACATAAGACAATGTCATTCCATTAATTACAAACAAAAATCCTTAACTATATGCAAGAGTAATTTTTACTTTTCTTTCTTTTTTTTTTTTTTTTAATAAATGTACAAAACTGAAGACCCCAAATGAATGAGGGAGGCAGCACACAGAAAAATAAGGGGATAGTCAGACACATTCTGCAAAACTAAAGAAATGTACTTGATTGTCCTTTTATTTTCTCTGTCCCGTCTCTCCCGAACAATAAAAGTATACTGGTTTCTTTTTTCTTAATAAATAAATAAAAAAAGCAACAGAGATCTTCCTTTCTCCATTGCTTCCTTTACACAGCACTGATGTACTGCGTAAGTGTGGGAACACAAGTCTAATATGCATGTGCAGTACATCAGAAAAGCCTCAGGATTCTGGAGAAAATGCAGCAGGGCACCACGGAGGTGATAATACAACAACATTATTTATGAAAAGTAATTTTTTTCCCTTAAATTATGTAATTGTATAATAGCAATAACCAAGTCTGTGGTGTGGTATATTGAAGATTTACTCATGGTTGGCTTTATTAATCACTCTGGCTTTGCCCTTGTGATTAAACCACACCAACCATGGGTAAATCTTCAATATACCACACTGACGTCGCCAATTATTGCTATATTATTCAATGTGATCAAGTACCTGTGGTTTGATGCACCTTTGGATATTTTTAGCAAGACTATTGATATCAGCAATTCACATTTGTGTTTAACCCTTTTTATGTTTTCCTTCTTGTGACAAAAAACTGGTACTATTTGATCAATTCATTTAAAATGTTAGCAAAAGAATAAATAAATTCCAGTTTCAGTATTAAGCATCTCTTATCAGACATACAAAGTTCAATTGTAAACAGTGTCGATAGAAGAAAACAAAACTAAGGATGATACTTGTACACAAAGTGCCTCATTCTAGGCAACTGAGTACTACAAGCTGACAGCCACATTCTTTATACAATTGTAGAATGATTTCTCTAACACAACAACTGCACCAACACAGATCTATCTGTAAAGATGTTCATTTGAAGGAGTATTAAAGAAGTGACTTTACAAAAGAAGTAATAATTTAAACATGCAAAGTTGTCTTACAGTAGTGAACAGGTAAGACAGATATATACAAAGAAGAGCATTTATTATTGGTCATTTTAGATAACTTTTAGAATAGGCAATCACAAAAAATGTGTCTCTGTGGAGCACAGTGTTTTAGGTATAAAACAGAAAGGGTCAATTGTATAAGCTTTCACAACTTAATTAAACTGTAATGATTTTGATGTATTTTCTACAGAGGAAAATTATATAGCAACAAGGTCAGGCAGATGGAGAAAGCTATAATTAAAACTGCACCAAAGGGTGTTATTGTATACTAGGCTGCCATTACATGCTGTGATAATACATGAAGACATGAAAGACAAGTGAACCAATTATCCCTTGTGGCAGCATTTTACACATAGCCAGAAAATATTTGTGTTTTCATAGAACAAACTATTTTGTATCCAAAGCAAAGGGAAAGACCACATAGAGGTCTGGAATAAGGAATGAATGATTTACCATTTCCCAAAGTGTGCAATGCTAGAATAGAGAAATGCAAGAGTGATTTTTGCAGTTGACATATTATAAATATATACACAGACAGAATATCTAATTTAATCTCTCTTTTTTCTTTATTTCTCTACACTAAGGCAACTGTACTCCACTAAGGTAATAAACTTATTCCTTTGTGACTATACACTGATATCTTAACTTTTAGTTTAGCATTAGTACTCCTCTGGAATAAACTCCCAATTCACGTGAAGCAGAGCTCCTCAATAGCCTATTCAAGTACAACCTAGACAATTGGATGGGAGACCTTAAATTCACTCCAGGGGTGGCACCTATGTCCGTCATGGACAGGGGCAGTCGGTGCTGATCATAGATTCACTCTGTGAATAACGAACTTCTAACCAAGGTCAATTACAGAACATGGATAAAACATGGCTAGGCTTGCAAAGGCCCTAGGGCCATTAGTCTAGTAACCTCTTACTTTGTATTGCAATGCCTTTCTGTCTTGTATAGAATTTAACCAACTTCACCCTTTGATCATGCTAGTAACTAGGCTGCTGGCTAAAGCACCTACAAAATATAAACTAGAGTCTGTAGCAAGATATTGTACAGCATCATTTAATATTATATATATTTATAGGCATACCCTGTGGAGTGAATAAGATACAAGAGAAATAAAACTCTGTACTATTAGATTATAATCTTGTTGACACAGTATACACTTATCTTCTACATTAATAATTATACAATTAATCCATGTCTGCTTATATCTTGTGTATAATATCTGCGAGTAACACTGAATTATTCAGCCAAGGTGAAATGTGAAGAGGAGCAGTGTGCCTTTATGAAATCTTGGATGAATGGTGAAACATGCTATGCTATGAGTTTGATGATTGGATACTAGCAAATGTATGCAAACTAGCACACCCTGAATATCCATTCTGCTTCTGTAAGCTTGAGCTGAATGTAAAATCACATAGCATGGTCCACGTAATCGTCAAGGAGAGTTAGAGAGAGCCAGATTAAAATATGAACCATGTGTGACTGTGGTAAGTAGGCTGAAGTCAAATGTAGCATTACAGGAGGAATCTAGTCCACATTTTAAGAGTTACTGAAATAATTACTTGTTTACTATTTAACAGACTTGAGTGTTATTAAATACATTTAGTATTCGGAATCACACTTATTAGTAACTATAGGTTAGTTAGTACCTTTGCAAATGCATGCTACAAGAGAAGAAAGTCCACAATGACTCTAGGGTAATGCTAGAACAGTCAGATTAAAAGTATTACCTATATCATAATGTCAGTTCTAGATGATATCACAGTCTTCAAATGTTTATACTCAGTAAATGGAAATACATTCAGCAGTCCTAATTCTAGACCCAACCAGTTCCATTTTTGGTTTCCATGAAAGCTTGTGATTACTTCCAATAAGTTATGGGTGTACTTCAAAATACTGAATGGTTAACGATCAATCCCAAATGATCAAAAGTCAAAACAATGAAAAAACAAGCCAGATATGTTTTTGCAAGGGGGCAAGCCCCAGTGTACCCCCTCAGCTAATTAAATATACCAAGTCCAAATAACTCTACAGTTGGGAAAGGGCAAATTCCCTGATCCACATAGTGTACATGTAATTATATATATATATATATATATATATATATATATATATATATATATATATATATAAAATATAATTACATAGACTTAACAATAGTAGAAGCGATCAGATGACTTTTGATCACTTCTGCTGGTGTTCAACACATTCAGAATTATGAACCTTTGTTTATATGAACTGCTCACATTGCTGTTGACACTTATTTTTGCACACATCCATAGTGATATCTGAACATTGCAATATGCATTTGAAGAAATGCACCAAAGTTTGATTCTATCACACAATCTCAAAAAATAAATAAATAAAGGCACAGTTTTATTGTAAAACCAAACAAAAATTAGTGATGCAGACTCTTCTCATACAGACAAGTGAACAAAAGGCAATCTCCAAAGTGCCTTCCTTCAAAGTCCCAGAGTCTGATAAATAAAGGGATAAAGGATCTTACACAAAGTCCAGTAATTCCCTCCAGGTAGTATTTAATGTCCACAACTCATAAGTACTTCCATATTTTTCCCTTTCTCTGTGGATTACTTGTTAGAGGATGTTCAGGCTTCTTGAAGTATAATCCACAGCAATGTTCCTTACTACAGCACATTACACAGATCAGGAGTTCCAAGTACACAATCTCCTTAAAAGTAAGGCCAACTTCATTCTGAATCGGTGAAGCTCTAGCCACCTTCATATGCATCACAATGTTGTAGTTAACCTTATTAACCGAATCATACAGAAATCCTCTTTAACATACCATGGTCCCTAACTGTTTAAAACATCAGTTCTATTTATAGCCTTATTATAAATATTTAAGTCATTTTAAAGCATTCTGGACACCATGCTTGAGACCAGCAACAGAATATGTTATAAGTGACCCCCCCCCCCCTCAGCTCTTGAAACCCTCTGTTTTGAGCCCAGTCTATGGACTGCAAGCCTTAAACAGGCCATTTTCATTATGGTTGGTTGAGCCTGGTCTGTGTTAAACCATGAATTTAAACATTTGCAGGAAGAGAGTGTCCATCTACATAGTTTTGTGTTCCTATCTAGTTATCTATTAATCTATAGCAGTGGAGCATGTTCTGTAAGCACTATAAATTGTCAGCCGAGAAGGCATTTCTTTAATAAAAATAGTACCCATTTGCTTATTAAGCATCCTCATGCAATAGAAAAATACTTGTTTTCTGCTATATCGTTTTTGACTCTATAACATATTAGTTCTTCACCTCTATCAATAGTCTCTGATACAAGTGACTGCAGACCAAGTTCTGATGCATTAACATATAATGCAAAAGGCATATTGATTTCCACAGAGGCAGTGTGCAGTTTCTGAAACAATACTCTCTTCAGGTAATTAATAACATCAGATACTGATATCTACTTTGATATCTACTTCTTCTTTAGGGCATCTTCCCTTTGGTCAGATCTTTAAGAAGGCAAGCTATTGATGTAGAGGAGGGCACATATTTTCAATCATGCCTATCTAACTTCAAGAATGCCCTTACTTGCTTCTTGGTACACAGAATAGGCAGGTTTATCACCTTGTTTTCTTTTTGGGACCTAACAATCTTTCTAGCAATGACATAACCTACAAAATTTACCTGTGTCATGCCTAACTTGTTCTTGAAGGAATGGGCAATTATGCCCCGCTTTCTCAAAGATTTTAGTACAGCCTGTACAATAGCGAGATTGCAGCTCCAATCCTTTTTGTGTATTATTTCATTCTTTAGGTAAGCAGCAGCATTTATGGTGTGGTTTTAGGACTCTGTTCATAAGTTTCGGATGGGCTGCAAGAGCACCAAGTAGCCCAAAAGACAGTACACTAGAAAAGTCCCCATGGTGTTAAAAAGCTATTTTTTTCCCTTTTGATTCATCTGTTAGAGGGGTGTGCAAGTATCTGTTTGTAACACCTAATGTGGTTAAGAATCTTGCCTTCCCTAACCTTTATATTAGCACCATTGGCATTGAGTAGCTATTACACTTTGAAACGCTGCTCAACTTTCCTGAAACTGTTACAGAATTTAACTGTCCCATCACATTTTGGGACTAATAAAATGGGGCTATTCCATTTACTTTTTTAATTCCTCTATAACTGTTATTTTAATGTTTTTTTAACACTTCCTCTTAACCTTTCCCTGTGATGCTGGTTTTCTGTAAGTTTTTAAGTTAACCCTTTCCCTAGAATGGTATTAATATTGTGCTGAATCAGGTTTTTGTTCTGATAGGTAGTTCTGAAAACATTTATTTGTTTTTTCTTGTTTCCATGGCTTGCATAGTGTGCCATCTACATGAACTGGCACAGAGGTCAGTTTGTTTTTTTCTTTACCAGATGTAAGTCTCTACTGCTAAAATAGCTACAGAGGTTTTGTACTTCCCATGATTTCAGGATGCTAATCTGGTCTTCCCTTAACAATCTATATAACCATGTGATTTATCTTTAATTTTTCTACTGTCTCACATGGACCATTCCATTTCACCAATAGTTTCTTTTCCATAGATAGGACAAAAAGGTGGTGCAGTGGTTAGCATTGCTCCCTCACAACAAGAGGTTCTCCGGTTTGATCCTTGGCTGGGGTGCCTTCTGTGCGGAGTCTGCATGTCCTCCCTGTGGTCACGTGGGTTTCCTCTGGGTGCTCTGGTTTCCTCCCACATCCCAAAGACATGTCGTAGGTGGATTGGATACTCTAAATTGGCCCTAGGTGTGAGTGCGTGCATGTGTGTGCCTTCTGTGGAAGGTTGGGTGCCAGGCTGGCAACTTGACACCATAAAACTCCACTGCCAATCATGAGCAGATGGGTGCTCTGCTGTGGCAACCCCTAACTGGGAAAAGCCGAAAGAAGAAGATAGGACAAAAAATAACAAATAGTCTTCAGCACTGAATTCCCTGGTCCTTATTGATTTAATAGAAAATGCCAGCAGTTTAACTCTGTTTTTGTTAAAAACAGTAAAAGGAGACAGTGTGTGCTGTCTAGGGTCCACAGCACAGGCTGTCTAACATCCTGCTACCCCTGTTATTTCCCTCTACAGCTCCAAAATTAAAAAAAATTATTAAAAAAAATTAATTTTAATTTATTTTTTCATTATCATTTGTTGAACTCCACTAGGACTAGGTTCCATTCTTTTTTCCACAGAGGGAGTTCCAGATGAGGCCCATCAGAATGCCTTGGAATGTGGGAGGAAACCGAGGAACCGGAGAGAAACCTTAATGGAACACAGGGAGAACATGCAATGCACCCACAGGCACCCCAGCTGAGAATTGAACCAGAGAACCTCTTGCTGTGAGGTGACAATGTTAACCACTGCACCACTGTGCCACCCAAAGGCATGCCGTAGGTGGATTGGATACTCTAAATTGCAAGGAAACCTGTAACATACTCAAACAAAATTACCTTGCATTTTACTCTCCTGCCTTGACCAGTCAAACAGATTGTCTCTGCAATCTTGCGGTCTGGTAAAGCCCCCTAGTCACCTGACCACACCCTACTCCAATCAACTATCTCATATCTTTTTATTTAACCACACCCCCTATCTTAACTCTTTCCCTTAGCACATACATAGTAACTACTGGCCATGCCCTCACACTTGCCTCCATACTTCAGCCATAATACCACTAATATCCAACTACCACTCCCACAAAAAATGCAATTTATTTTAGGACTTCTATTCCTCACCCTCATACTCCTATCCAGCATCACATCCATTCATACTAACGCTTCACTAGAAAACATGATGTTCCATACAATACATAACATCCACAAAAATACACTCACGCATAAATTTCACTATCGGCGCTACATTATTTAAAGATATCTCAATACTAGACATATATAAATTTCACATAACATCTTACAGTAGAAAATATCAGTTACATCCAACATATAAATAATACAATTAAACACAAATTGTTTATCACAAAGAGACTTCTCATATCAGGAGACACACACACAAACCCAGGACCAATACCCCACTGCCAACCAAACAAAAGTCAGACTTACTAATTCTTAACATCAACACCATGAGTATATCTAACAAGCTTTCTGACCTGCATGCATTTATAACCCACTATTCCCCAGACATACTAACCATTACTGAGATCTGGCTAAAACCTAGGATCCAAAATGAAGAAATCTTCCCACCAGGGTGTAATATCTTAAGACAGGATAGAGCAGGCAAGAAGGGAGGAGGGATTGCCATTCTCTTTAAAAATACACTCAACATCAAACCTCTACAAACCTCTCTACCTAAATTTCAAAATGCCAAAACCTTAGGCTCACCTATATATATATATATATATATATATATATATATATATATATATATATATATATATGGGTCTACTTCTATTCGCTGACAGCCCATTTCTATATATATATATATATATATATATATGTGTGTATGGATCCCTATCACATGGTCGACGGGCCATATGATCGACTTTCATTTGGTCGACAGTTCATTTGGTCAACAAGCACCCACACCCCCCCTAACTATATATATCAACTCCAAGGTTGCACAACATTGGTGAGGGGGGGCAAATCTGCCTGTCAACCAAATGAATTGTCAACCAAATGAAAGTCGATCAAATGGCTTGTCGACCATCTCAGGTAGACCCATATATATATATATATATATATATATATATATATATATATATATATATATATATATATATATATATATATATATATATATATATATATATAAACAACACCAAAAAATCAATATTCTCTGCATTCCCCAGGAAATAACTCTCCCACCATTGAGAAAATCTTACTATGGACTTCAGATAATCTCCCACAGAAAACCAGCCTACTAGGTGACCTAAATACTGACTGGTTAGCCTGTTAAGTCCAACAACCCCACTAACCATATTACTCTCTTTGGCTTTTCCCAACTCATTCAAAAACCCACTAGAGTAGATAAAAAACCCCATAAACATTCTGTCCTAGATTGGACACTAGTCAATTGCCCCAAGCAAAACTACCAGACAGGATGCCTACCAGATGGCCTAAGTGACCATCTCCCCATCTTCCTCCTACATCAATGCACCAACCTTCCCAACTCTATAGTTTTTAGACAAGTCAGAGATGACCACAAACTAAATATATAGGATCTTAACAATAGTCTAAGGCAATGTAAATGGGAACCACTATTTACTCTAGGTTTAGACCAAGAAGTTGACCACTTAAACAGTTCTGTCACTAATGTCATTAATATAGTCACCTCCACCATGAAAATTAGAGTCAAAGCAAACTATGCACCATGGCTAAGTTGGGATACAAGGACCCTATTAAGAGCTAGAGATAAGGCTTGGAAAATCTGGAAGAGGATAACACTAGCTTATCCAAACAAAATTACCAGCAGCTAAGAAATCAAGCCAAGAGACAAACTAAATTCAATAAACATAATTATTTCTTTAGTGTCCAGAACAAACATTCAAATGACCCTCAAAAGTTCTGGCATGCCATCAACCCCTACTAAAACTAGGCAAAAGTACCAGTCCCTCTCCCAGATCTACCAATAATACTAAAGACATAGCCTCCCAATTTAACTACCACTTCACAGAATCTATCCTATCCTTATCCTCCCAACTCTTCAAAAATAACCATACATATAGCCTAGTCAAAAACCTTGATAATATCCCCTGCTTTACTCTCTCACCTGTCCCTACCTTTAAAATTAAAAAACTCCTCCAAAAACTTAAATCCACCACCCTTGCTGCTGACAATTTACCTGCCAACTTTCTAAAAATAGCTACTGAATTCTTATCTTACCCTGTTTCCATCCTTATCAACCACTCCCTACAAGAAGCCTATATCCCTTAACTATGGAAAATGTCATATATTATTCCTCTTCACAAAGGTGGGAACTCGTACGACTTTTCTAACTACCGCCCTATAGCCATAATATCCCCCTTATCCAAAGTATTTGAGAAATGTATTCACTCCCAAGATATGAAATTCCTGAACTCACATAATCTCCTCTCCTCTCCTCCATACAACACAGCTTTCAGCAACACCATAGCACAACAACAGCTCTTCTCTCTTTTACTAATCTGGTTATCCAATACAGAAACAACTTTGTATCTGCGATATTCATAGACCTATCCAAGGCATTTGACATGGTGTCACATGCCTTACTACTAGACTCCATGACCTCCCTATCCTTTGTCCCTTCAACTATTCCCTGGTTTAGAAGCTATCTGTCGGATAGACAACAATTTGTCTAATGGCAAGGCATATTATTTCCCTTGCTTCCAACCACTATAGGTGTACCACAAGGTTCAGTAGTAGGCCCACTTCTCTTCTTTATATTTACTAACAATCTTCATGCCTCCACCCAGCATGCTACACTTATACAGTATGCAGATGACTCAACTCTTATCTGCTTTGCACCATCACTCACCACTCTACAACAGCTCACTCAGGAATCCCTTACATCTGTGGAAAATTGGATTACTCAGATTCAACTTATCCTAAACCCAAACAAGACTAAACTGTTACTATTCACTCCCAACAAAACTATATCCACCCCTCTACCCTTTTCAATCATTTCCAAAAATGGTACTAGCATCTCTCCCTCTGACCACACCAAACTCCTTGGCGTAAAAATTGACAAAAACCTACTCTATGATGTCCATATTTTACAAACTATCAAAAAGGTCCATAAAAAAATGGGAACGCTATATAGACACAAGAAATTCCTCTCTGATCAGGCACGGATTACCCTAGCCCAAACTCATCTATTGTCCACTCTAATGTATGCCGCACCGATCCTTACACAGATCAAAAAACTGGATCTTGATAGACTTGAGTCATGCTATAATAAAATTGCCAAGTTTGCCAACAACTCCACCTTCAGAACCCATCACTGTCAGGCTCTAAGGAAACTTCAATGGCTAGAACTTCTCCGACTACTCAGTTATTACCAACTAATCATTGCCCACAATATTGTGAAATATCCTGATAGAACACCAGCACTAAGCCACCTTCTCACTCACTACATATGAAACTGTCCTCTCCGCTCTTCTGACAAATCACTCCTCTGTATCTCTAGGGCAAACAACTCTGCAGGAAAAGCATTATTCTCTCATAACATAGCTAGAAACTGGAATAACCTCCTCCTACTCTGACTTCTGCCTCTTCCACTACACAGTTCAAAAACTCACTTAAAGCACATCTGATGAACTCCTGGTTCTGTCCATGCATTAAATAACCCTCTTTTCATCCGCTACAAACTTTTGCCGACTCCTATTATACATACTGTTAATTTGCAACTGTTTCAGGAATTTATATTGCTGATTTGAAATTGTATATTTCTCTGTGTTTAACCATGTTGTTTGTTTCTGTGTTAATATTCTTTTAGTGTTGTATATATGCTTTATTAGTTTCATGTGTTTAACTATGTTTACTTACTGTGGAGCTTTTTTCTCTCTGGGCCTCCGCTGTAAATGCACCTGTGTCCAGTCGGACTATCCCGGTAAACAAATGTAAAATAAAATAAAATAAATAAATATTTTTATTATACACCCCTTCTTGTGTAGCTCCAGGTTCTTTTCATGTGCTCCAATATGATGGGAAATGTCACATTCATACTATCTTGTAAACTGGCATAGTGTTCTATGACTTTTGAATAGGGTTTTTTTCTTCTTTCCAAGTTTCTCTCAAGACATGTAAGAGATTATGAGGGTGCCCACCATATAACAATGCAAAAGGACTGAATCCTTTAAAGTATATGGTACTTCTGTAGAGGCAAACAATGTATGGTGTTAAATGGTCCCCATTGTAGGCATCTTTCTCAATAATATTTTTCAGCAATAATATTAATGTTCAATTGAAACACGGTGCTAACTCATCTGTCTGAGGATTGCAAACTGAAGTGTTTAATTGTTGGATATGGAAGCGCTTGCACATTTGGCACATTATTCTAGACATAAATGGAACTTCCTAGTCAGTGTACATTTATTAAAGTACTACCAGCCTGAAAAATAGTAACACTAAGTCCCTAGCTATACATGTATCATTAGCTTTACTTATGAGAATGGCTTCAAGGTAAAATATATTGACAGAGTTTACCAATGGCTCAACATTATCCAGCAAGATATTGAAATGGTACTTCTGTGACAGTAATTGGAATCAAAGAATTGTTGAAGCCCAGCTGAGGGGCTATATACTAGCATTTAGTGAATCCAGTAGAGAAGTTATCAATTTCATTTCTTATCCTTGGCCGGAAAAATCTTGCTAGGATTTCTAATTAAGTGTAATCCATTTCTTTGTGCCTTTACACTACACAGCTATGTTTTAACCTCATCAGTGTTTTTTGAAAGATTTGGGCACTAATAGGTAATGTTCACAAGTTCACAGGAAAGTACTAGGCTAGCTTCACTTGTGGGATATTTTAAGCCTAGCCAATTTCCCTTAGTGAGAATCAAACTCTGTACCTCTTGTCTTTGAGGTAAACACCTTAATCATTGTCTTATGTTCTCTCTGACTTTATTTATGCTGTACAATAAATCATTTTGTAACCCAATATATTGGTAAGAGGTGGTTACATTTTATTCAGATTCTTCCCCTACGACTCATTTCTCTTGCTCTACTCAAAGTGCCATTTTCCTACTGTGCCTTTTTAAGGTTTATCCAGCTTACCTAGAGGCCTGCAGTCTCTGGATTTTCCTCACAGTCAGTCTGCCTTGAGGTAGAAGGCACTGTCCCATCTGCTACCAATACTCACACTCAGTTTCAGTGTCTAACTAGTCTCCTAAGCAAGGCAGCTCATACTTTGGCATCAGGTAGTAAACGTATCTTAGTTATTTTTTCTTGTTCTCTTTCTTTGTGAACCTGATGGATAGACACCTCTTTCTTTTGTTTAGTGTCCCCGTACTCTGACTCTGTAAGGTTAGTGTGTCAAACAGTATACTCTACCCTAACCTTTTCCCTTCTACTTCAGGTTGCTCTTACTCTGTACTAGTATGAGAAATCACCACCCTCTCACTTTATTTTATTTTTCTAGCTCTCCCTTCATATGGCCATCTCAAAAAAACATTTGTCTTCAGCTTTACCTTTTTAACATATACCTTTTATACAGAGTCTTCCTTTACTTGAGTTTTCTGTTTTACACTGGCGTATGTACAGATTTATTCCCCTCCCCACACTGATAATGTGTTTTAGCAAAAAAAATACTTCCATAAGACCTTAAATCAGAAATCTTCCTGTATTATCATATCATGTGTTAAATTGGGAAGTACAGTAACAGAACAAAGTATCTTCCCAGTCATAGTTTATGTTTCTTAATGAATAATGGGACACTGTTTACTATTTCCTAAATACAGACTACTTTAACTGCTTTTTTTAACAATAGTCTTTTTACACACACCCAGATACACACGATCGCACACACACGTGCGTGAACACACTGCCCGCCTTTAAAATCAACCGTGTTGCCTTAACAGTCCCTGCAGCTCTCTGCAATCAGTTAAGACCTTGCACTTCATTTTTCTGTAGTGCAATAGTAAAAAATTAACTCTGCTATTCCTGCAGACAATACATCAGATCCCATGGGTAAAACATGAGCAGCAGCGTGTAGTTCACTGGTTACACTTTTCACAAGTATAACAGCATTAATATTAATAGCACAACATTTAGCTATGTGATCCCTGCAAGCATCAAACCATTGCACACCACTACCTCTACTGCTCCTTCAAACCCCAGTTGTCAAACACTGTCCGCTATCTCTTCCACCATTCCATTCTGCCTTTCTGCTACAATAACTTCCTAATGTATCAACATCCAATGACGTAAACAGTCAGCAAACCTCCTCCCTTTTTCATTTAGTTTCTTCAGTCCAATATTTCCACCTCATAATACTCACTTTTCTTTTACTGCAACTGTCTAAAGCCTCCTACTACCACTGTACCCTTGTATCATAAACTCCAACAATTTCCCACCACAATGTATATATTTATACACATATTATGTCATATTCTAATATCTCTCCATCACTCTTTAAACAAATTTTTTTCACATACTGAAATTGCACTACCTTCTCATCAAGCCTGGAAAGCACTTTGTCCTTCAAAATACATATTGAAGTCCACATAGCACAGTAAACAAACTATTCACCCTCAGTGGAGATAGTTATCCTAATACATCTAATACAGGCCTAGAATCTCCAACAATTTATAGCTCAACACCTATTGATTCTAACTTTATTACCCCTAGCCATTTTGTCTCCCCCCCACCTTTACAACACTCAAAATATTCCAATTCAACATCAGAAGCCTATGCAATAAACAAGAATTGATTCACACCATGATTCACCTCCACAGTCCTGCTATCTTCATGCTAACTAAAACCCATTTGAGGCCAAATATTTCCAATGAACAAATATTAATATAGCTAATATAGTACACAAAATCACCCTGCTAGGGGACAATAATTTAAATTGGACTTTCTCAGGCTGTTTATCTAACACATTCAGTCAGAACTCCTCTTGCTGGTGCTACCTTTACAACTTCACTCAATCAATGTCCCTCCTAAGTTCAACAAAACCAGTAGCAGAGAAATAGTCTTGGACTTGACCTTACCCACTAACCCAGGAAACATAGCCCAGTCTGGAATTCAGCCAGTCATGCTTAGTGACCACCATCCCACATATGCCTTCCACAAACTCCTTAATTCCTCCAGACTTGCCCCTAATTCAACTCTATTAAGGATTTAACTAACTTTAACAATTATACTTTTATTAATAATCTCAAACTCTGCAGCTAGAGAATATTAAAATCTCTCCCCATAAACAATGCCATACAGCCCTTCAATGACACCTTCCAAACATCCTAAACTAGCAATCTGACTCAGAAAGAAAAGAGGTAGATCTAGTCGTACCCCATGGCATAACACTTTCAATTAAATAAATAATAAGATGCAGGAATAACGCATGGACTGCCTGGCAAGCTAACAAAACTGATGCAAGCTACAAATCCAGTCATAATCTATAAAATATAACAAAAGCCAAAGTCCCCTCTGACAAAAAAAAAAAAAACAGTTATTAGGACCTACAACCTACATTATACAGCTCCTCAAAAAGTTCTGGTCAACCATCAATCACCTTCTGAAACCTGGAAAACTCACCCAACCTCCTAGCTACTGAAACTGACCTCAACATGGCCTACATCTTTAGCAGGCATTTTAAATAGTGCAACCTCAACATTTACTTAATATGACTCCAGTTCAGTCCTACCTACCGAATTAGCCATCTAGTAACAAATCTAACTACTTTACTCTCCCACCTTTACCTCCACAATAAATGTATATCTCACTAAACTAAGAACAACCACTCTAGCCCCAGACACCCTCTCTGCAGAATACCCCAAACTAGCTACTGATGACACTGGCTACCTTGTTTCCATCCTTATAAACAGATCTATACATGAATCCCAGTTTCCATCTCAAAGAAAAAAAAAAGCTATGAACTGGGATGGGACAAAGGTGCCACCCTGTACTGAAATCTCTAACTTCAGACTTACTGCCATAGTCTTTCACTTGTCTAAGATCCTTGAAAAATGCATCTATTGTAAACTAGTAACAACTCTTAAAAATAAGAACCTGTTCTCTCCTTCCCATCATGGATGTTACCATTCCACAGCACTAAAACTGCTTCTTCATCTTTCCTTAAAACCACTCACAAACACAGAATGACAATTATCTCATATCACGTGTCTTGCTTCCTTTTTCAGAAGCTTTCAGTACAGTCTCTTACTCTGCCAGCTCTCCTCTCATGGTCTCTCTGTCTCTCTCCCTCACCCTATAATGACTTAATACTGTCCTCACTAATAGGATAAGAAGTGTAAAACTGCAATGATCAAAATTCACCCTATTAAAATAACAGTCAGTGTCCCTCAATGCTCAGTATGTGGCCCACTGCTTTTCAATATATTCATCAAAAACCTTTGCCTTGCCTCCCACCAATGCAGCACTTATCCAGTATGTTGTCAGTTCTCCCATAATCTGTTCAGCCAAAAACAATCCATGAGCTTCAGAGCAATAGTCAGCTCTCCTTCACCTCCACTGAAGCCTGACTCTAACACTCCATCTGTGTATTAACCCTAAAATAAACATACACTAATGCCTTTTGCACACAAGTCAAGCTGAAACTTACTAACTTCACTCTTCTTTCTTTTGATGGTACAACAATTTAATCTGTTTCCCACACAAAATTGCTGGATGTTGCCATGGAGGAAAATCTAAAATGTGACCTCTTTGTCTAACAAGTAGTCAAGAAAATAAACCAAAAGTTTGGACTGCTATATGGGGGAAATGCTATTTAACAGAGTGTACTGACAAATGCACAACAAGTGCTTACTTCCCACACTCTGATATACTGTCCCCATTTTCAGAAATTCACATTTAGTCCAGCTTGCTTGACTTGAAGAGTGCTTTAATAAAATAACTAAGTTCACAGCCAATGCAAACAATAGAATCCACCAATGTGCTGACATAAAACTCTTATAGGTTGAATACCCACATTGTAATAACGATTGTCAACTCAGAATAGCACATACCACTTTACATATTCCAAATAGCTACCACCCTTTAAAAATTTTCTTCAGTGGTGAATTCATACTAGAAAACATTACTACTCTGATAAATTCTTGGTCTATGTCACTCCCTTCCATAACTCCCACAGTGACTTATTTTACCCTAGCTATGGTGCTAAAATCTGGAACTTACTACACACCTCCTTTCAACATGATCTGCAAATCTGACCTCTTCAGGTCCTCACTAAAATTCTATTTCAAATATAGTTGAATCTTCTATTGTACATCTCACCATGGATAAACCTCTTCTACCTCTGATAGCCTTCATTCAGTCTACATTTCTGCAGTTAAGGAACTAAAGAACTGTACTCTGAAATAAGGAAAAAGCAGGGCCCTAGTAACTTGATTTTTAGCTATAACGACAATGTCCTTAATCACTTAATCAAATTTTTCTCACTATATTATATCCATTACTTAATCAACCTTAGTGTCAGCTCAGTACATCCTCATTTACAAATCTTACCCCCAAAATACTGCATTTGATATGCTCTAGTGCGATGTGATACTGCCTTCTGTATGCTTCCAGAGTATGAATTGCCCTACTGCCATCTGTAAGTATTTATCATGTTACAAGCTGATACGTGTCTCCTATAAATACTACTGTAATATCCCCTGCTGTTTTAAATATTCTATTATTTTCCTTACCTTATGATCAAACATTATTCAATGTTATATTTTGTCTATGAATATTATGTATACAACTGTACTGTGTATTTGTTGCAATGTACATCATATCACTATTTTGTTCTCCCTAGACCTTGGCTGAAAAGGGGTTTCCAACCCATTTTTACTTTCCAGGAAACAAATGTAAATAAAGTAAATAACAGTGTGGCTACACAATAATTAATTTATCGTTTCATTCTCTGATATCCATTACCTTTTTCAGGTTTATAGGGGAAGCGGTGGTACGGCAGTAGCATTGTTACCTCACAGCAAGAGGTTCTCCCGTTTGATTCTCGGCTGGGCTTGGGAGTGCTTTCTGTGTGGAGTCTGCATGTCCTCCCCATGGTTGGGTAGCATTTGAAAGACATGCATGCATAAATGGGCGTGCCTTAGTTGAAGGTTGAGCGTCGAGCTGGCACCTCGGCGTTACGTAAAAAAAAATCTACCACCAATCAGTAGCAGACCGGAGTTCTGCTGTGGCGACCCCTTACTGGGATAAGCCAAAAGACAAACAAACATAGGGGAACCAGAGCTTGTCCTGGCTATTAATGGGCATAAGGCCAATAAAATAAAGACTGGATGGGATGCCAGTCCAATGTAGGATACACAGGTGTGCTCAAACATACACACACACACACACACACACACACACACACACACACACACACACACAAACCGACCTGCACACATAATCACACAGTGCATGCACAACCAAAAGCAAATGAAAAGCATACCATTTCAGCAGATGGAATTGTTTTTTAATGTATAAAGATATTGAAGCATGAACCAAATTTCTACACAGGCTCTGGAAGGTCATGGAGACTCTGCAGAAAAGTCACTCCAGCAGAAAAATAGACTGGGGAACAAAGAGTTATTAAGTAGCAGTAGTAATCATTGCACAGCAATGCTTGCCTATATAAACACATAAAGATATAGATACAGCTATCGGCATAAATATAGATATAGATAAAGGGACAGATGGGTACAAGCATAAATGAATATTTAAAAATCAGTAAACTCAGTATTTAAGGTTCAGCGTTCTAAGGAGAAAAATTTTACTGACAGAAAAAGGTAAGGTCCCTTTCCTTCTAGGATACTGGGATCTTTTATTCTCCTCTGTCATGTGAAAAGGTTAGCACTATCTGCAGTATAGCTATGTGACACATGAAAGGATGCACACATTACAATTCACACATCCTTTTACAACATACTGTAGACACTAGCAGACAGGGGAATACCCTTTCTGGATATTTGTGTTTGCCAGCCTGTAGAAAATGCAAAATGAACATTGTGATAACTACCTTTGCAGTGTTGAGAAACCTAAAATTTTGTTAACGCCAACATCAGAAAAAATTTTCAAATGATCATCAGAGAACTTAGACTTAGCAAGAACTTAAACTGTTTCCCTTAAAAATGACAAAGCAGGCATTTGCTGAAATGTACAGACAGTGACAGAACTAATAAGCTACATGCAGGCAGATGAATATTTGAATCATGCCCAAAAAAGTCTGCGCTGTTTATATAATCAGTGATGTTTATAGGTAGGAACTAAGCTAGCTGTCCTTGTGGGCAATTTTAAACCTAGCTAATTTCCCTTAGTGAGAATCAAATGCTGTTCTTCTTGTCTGTGAGGTAAATACCTTAACCATTATGCCAAACACCAGTACAGCAGTCATGAATTTAAATATAGCTATTTAATAAGTGAACGTGGAAGCTTAATAGTGTCTCTTACATTACCAGTCTTCTGTCATACAAAATTACAATTTATCCCTATATTAACTTATTATGTCTTGTCTATAATTATACCCTCAGAAGACATGTTGACAAGTGTATTATGACAGGTTTCTAAGTAAACTTGTCAAACACATTCTCTGATCTAAACAGCATTGTTATATATTGCTGTACTTCAAGCGAATGTTTTTCCCAGTACAGATACTGATGGGAACTCCTCTTCAGATACACATATAATTTCAGGACAGTTTGTGTAATTGATAGTTGGCACAACAAATTCTGTCACTAAAGGGCTTGATGTCAGTGAGACACACCTAAAGATGCATGACATGACATCATGGAAAGAATTTTGTTGATGAAGTATATTTAATTCTGTTGTCTGTTTATTTGCAACATGAAGTTCAGTCTAGAAAAATCTTAGACAAAAGATGGTCACTTGAAAGTAGCTTGGCACTATCTGACATAAACTAATCTTATTTAGGACACTAGCAGCATTAATTAGAGCACAGGTAAGGAACTCATTGCTCTTTTTGAAGTTTCATAATGCTGTTCCTTCACTGTCCTGAAGATGTGGTTTGCTCATAAGACTACCCACAAATCACTATGCAACCATGCCTTTTAGGCTATCGTGTTTTACAGATTACCTAGCTCCTGTGTTGTTCTCTAATTGGAAAGTTGCATATTGCCATGAATCTGAAGACTGCCCACCTATATGCACTGCTAGTTTTCATGCCCCAAATGCATGATGTTCTGGTCTTTTCTCTACTTCTTCCCTAAAATATCAGACCATTCTAAAAGAGTTCCGAGTATGGCTCATAAACAGTTTCAGACTCATTTCAAATAATTTCTTAGATATTATAAATAGTTTCAGACTAATTCCAAATAATTTCTTAGATATTATTAATTGTATCTCTGATTGCTTTTAATGGTTCATTTATGAAGAGTTGTACAAACCAGACACCTTGGGCATAAATGTGGTGTGTAGTATCCTCTAGATATGAGAACACAAATCAGACTGTGCACTGTGGAAGAGCTAGCCACTCAAACGTGTAAAAATTGTCTCTAAGTGAGCTGGTCATGTTGACTAATATCACTAAAAATGGGCACAGGTTTTGCTGGTGATAAGTGGGTTAAAGACCCAGCCTCCTCTAACCTATGCCAGGAACACAAACTAATCTTGGGACGGGGTATATATCACTGGCTAGTGTGTGCCTACCATAAAGCCCCACTGCCCTGAGTCAAGAGCTGCTGGCTGGCTGGTGTCCAGTTGCCCAGCTTAAGTTACCTGGGATAGCTCTGCTGAGCAAAAGCTCAGTGTAAAACCAATCAACCTGCTAAACATGAACTAAGAATTGTTATACTCAGTGTAGGTTCACTGACAGTTCAAAGCTTGAAAGTGGATGATATGATAATAAGGAGGAGACTAGACATTCTCTGTATCCAGAAGACAAGATAGGAGGGCAGTGAAGCAAACCCACTTGGCTTGGGATCCGAGTCTACTACTCAGGAAATGTAGTGAAGGAGAGGCTTCATAAGACAGCAAGGGATGTTATCAGAATTAATGATACAGATAGCAATCAGACTCCAGTGTAAAGATAGGGCACTAGTCATAATTTCAGCATATGTCACACAGCACAGTTGGGACAACTAGGAAAAGAGTGCATTCAGACAGCAGTCATAGGGCCTACTACTTAAAGCAGGAAAACATGAGTTGGTGTTGATAATGGGAGACTTGACTGCACATATTGGGACTGATAGAACAGTATATGAGGACTTCTTGGATCCACATCAGTGGGACAACAGGAAAAAAGGAGGAGAGGGCATTCTAGACTTCTGTGTGGAAAATAGTTTGATGGCGGCCAACCCATGGTTTGGTAAGATATACAGTCACATGATCAAATATAAGACTAGCCAACATGCAACTCAGGTAGACTTTCTTCTAGTAAGGAAGGTCATGATTGTAACATCATTCCCAGTGCAACAGTTGGCTCTCAACATAAACCGCTGGTTACCACTTTCATCTGCAAGCAGTGGACAGAGAAAGCTCTAAGGTCAACTGAGATTAAGCTGAAGATCTGGAAGATGACTGGAGAGAAACCACAAGCATTCAAGGAAATACTCAGGACTCTAGCATCTCAAGACAAAGAAGAAATATGTGGAACTGTAGAAAAATGGCAGCATGTGTGAGGATTGTAGAACAGATATGCAACTGAGCCAGGGATGGAAATGAGGTACATAAGGAAACCTGGTGGCAGAATTCAGAAGTGAGAAATAGACGAGATGGATCATGCTAAGAAAGAATACTGGCTGGCTAACAAAGAACCTAAGAGAGCATTTGCAATAGTAAAGAACAAGGCATCAGCGGCACTTTACCAGCTTTTTGAAAGTGGCTCAGAAGATTGCCCAGAGAAATTCTGTCAAGTTAAAAGGCAAAGACAAATAAAGCAGATATCATTAGACACCCTTCATAAGGGATGCCAGCAACAACCTGCTTACTAGTCCACAGGACTTCAAAGGCAGATGGAAGGAGTATCTCCAGCAACTTCTGAATGAAGAAAAGCTGTGCTGCCCCAGACACAGCCTACAGTGAAAGAGAAAGAGGAGCTCACATAGAAGTAAAACCAGCAGTAAGGCGAATGAAGACAGGGAAAGCAGCGTGCTCAGATGAGTTCATAGCATATATGATCATGATGCTGGGTGGTTTAGGGGAGAAACTGCTCCAGATGGTAATTACAGCAGTATGGACTGAAAGGTAGATCTCAGATGACTAGAGAATAAACATTCTAGTGCCAGTGTACAAGAAAAAATAAATATTTATAGCCATCAGTAGCACAGAGGTAACAGAAGGTTCTCTACTGAAATGTTGGCACTCAAAATAATGAGTGTCAACACATTAAAAAAGAGAGAGAGAGAGAGAGCAAAAATGCTCAAGAAGAGTAAATGTGAAATACTGCTCTTCTCCTTTAAATGTCTTTTTTGCAGGGGGCAAGCCCCCCTGCACCCCTGCTGCTGGTGGGGGGGGGGTAGGCCATCCACAAACCCCATACTTACATAGACTAACTATAAGATTACTAGACCTTAGAGGAAAAGGGAATATTTTAAAAATGGTCATCTCAGACTTAGTTTTTGTAAGTCTTTTTCTTGGCTATTCAGTCTCCATGTTTCTGGACTTGCTCTGCTGGGACCCAGCATTTAAAATGGTTACTGTATCAAACTCATGTCACACTCCATGAAAGTTCTGGAGATGGTAATTGCTAAATGAATACACAGAGTAGTAGTAAGCAAGATGGGAGAAGAGCAATTTGAATTCAGATCAGGATGCAGCACAAATGACCTGGTGTTTGTCGTGAGACAGATAGCTGAGAAGAAGCTAGAAATGATGAAAGAATCCAACTGGGCAGGCCTAAATTTGCATAAAGCATATGACAAGGAAGGACCCAGGAAAGCTGATTTGATCAGGCCTGCAGAAGTACAATGTCCCAGAATCATTGGTAGACTTAATGCAGTCTATGTACAAGAACCCAGTGTCACAAGCACAAACAGAGTTTGGACTTAGAGGTGTTCCCAGTGGTAGTGGGTATGCATCAGGGTTTAGCTCTGAGCCCACTGCAGCTCATACTGGTGATGGACTACATTAGCAAACAAGGATAAGGGGACAGATCAACAAAGCTGCTGTATGCAGACGATGTGGCATTACAGGCAAACTCTGAACAAGAAATTCAAATGATAGACAAATGTAATACAAAACTGAATGCACATAGGATGAAACTGAGTACAGACAAGACAGTTGCAATGGCAGTAAATGGGAGAAATTACAAGAAGCTGAAACTTGAGAAAAATAGTGGAACAGGTTAACAGCTGCAACTATCTGGGAGTGTTGGTTGTGGAGAAGGGAAATCTGAATGAGGAGGTCAAAGCTAGAATCATTTGGGCTGCAGCCAGCTGGCATATAGTGTTAGGGGTAGTATATGGCAGAATAATGCTAAAAAAGCTGTAAAATAAGGAGTGTAAAACTGTGGTGCAACCAGTACTATGATATGTTACAGAGGCAAGGGCAGTGAAGAAAGAGCAGTTAAAGAAGCTAGAGGTTATGGAGATGAAATGCCCGAGAGAGGTGATAGGGTGCACACTGCGAGACAGACAAAGAAATAAGGTCATCAGAGCAGATGCTCAAGTAGCTCAAATTACAGGGAAGGTCAAACAGAACAGATTACACTGATTTGGACTCACGTGCAGGAAATCAGAAGTAAATCTGGCGAAGAAGATTTGGGACACACAGGAAGAATACATGAAGAAACAAGGGTGACTAGCAAAGAGATGGATGGATTGTTTGAGAGAAGACCTGCAACTTTGAGGTGTGAGTGTTGAAGAAGGTAGGAGAATGGCATCCAATCAGAAGATATGAAAACAGTTGACATGACTGTGTGACCCCATGTGGAAAATGGGAAAAAGGGGGGTTGATGATGATTATGAAATGAAATTAACCCACTAGTTAACCTATAGCACACAGAGTGCTAGTGGTCACAGGTATGAGTTTGCAAGTTAAACTGCTTTTGAAAATCACTAACTTATGAGTAGCTCAGTGAAGCAGGTGAAAAGAAATACCTCCCATGTTTTGTAGAGGGCAAGATGGGTGCTTCACACATGCAGAAAGGAGAGAACTACATGCGTATATAAATTTTAGGAACATGGAAAGGACCTATGAGCAAAAACTACCTGTTACACTTCAGAAACTGTAAGGCGTGAAACACAGGGGACCAGCACAAAAGTGCCACAGTGTAGGTAAAACGTTTATGCATCTTCGACCCCTTGGTTGTTGTTGATCATCATGCATTTCAAGGGTGGTCTTTTGCACAGTACACCTTATGATCTCCAATAAACTGTACTTAGGTTTTGTCCCAGAGGTGTACTATCTGCATGGCTAAGGCTCACAATGATGACCAGTGAACATTGTCATAATGAGCATTCTCCAAACATCCTGACTGCCCTTCCACATTTATGGTCACAGCAGTCCTTGCATACACAAGGGTTGTGTGTTGCACTGCATTATATTTTCATGATAATATTAACTTGGTAGTCTGGTATACTGCCTGGTCATGTGCCACTTGTTAGGGGTGACCCAGGGGCAATGTCTTATTACATGACTTGTTCAAAGTTACACAGTGGGTACAAGAGGCTGAGGAAATCACACCCTGGATTACTGGAAGCAACTCATTAATAGCTTACAGCCATACTCCTTTGTGCTAATTGCTAGTCTACTTTTAACATTTTACATGGTGTTTGCATGTCTCAGTGCATTGCAGTTAAAGAACAAGTAGTCTGGCATGCAACACAGTGATTAAGGCCATGAGTTGTGAATGAGCTGCAACCTGTAATCCATCAGTCTTCACTCCCTAGTGAGTGCATTGTCTATAGCCACACAATGCAGCATAGGGTGGCCATGCATATACAATAATTGCCCTGCTGCTGTGCTGACTGTGGAGGAAGGTAACTTACTATTATAAGAGTAAGGCAGTCATGCAGCTGTTGCATTACATGCTGAAGACTTGACTAGTTCAGGAATCCTTATGTTGCAGCCAGAATGTGCACTGCTCAGTGAATTGAGCCACTGGGATATGAAGCGGAACCCACTTTAACACTAATAATTTTCTATTTGTTGTCTCCAGTTCTAATGAACATATCATTATTGTGCTTCTGTAGTTATGAGGCATTTACCTTATTCTTAGCAGGTTTAACTAGGAAAAGTTGCAATCACTTCAACTGTCCACATGTAAGTTGCTATCCACAGTATTCTACGAATATCCACATTTATTTGATTAAAATGTGGGTAACCCTAATAGCCCTCTTTCTATCTCTCCATATGTATCTATCTCTGTTTCTTCCTCTCTCTCTCTCTATGTGTGTGTGTGTGTGTGTGTGTGTGTGTGTGTGTGTGTGTGTGTGTGTGTGTATCTATATCTATATCTATATCTATATATATATATATATATATATATATATATATATATATATATATATATATATCTATATTAACAAACGTGCTTTCATCAAAAAAGCGCTTTCATTAAAGTATGTTAAAAAAAAACACAAAATCTACTTGAATGTAGGGGTGCAAGCCCCCCTGCACCCCCCGATGTGGGGGAGGCAAGCCCCCCACACCCCTCCTATTTTAATATTTTCACGCTGAGGTCACACTACAGTGGGGAAAAGGGAATTTTCCCTTACCGCACCATAGTACGACTGGAACAATAAACAAACTTGTGTGAAAGTGCTGCTTCAGTGAACAGCACTTTCACGCAAGTATGCTCACCAAATTGGGATTCGGTAATCTCGAAATACTGAAATATTGAATTTCAGTATATCGAGACTATAAAGCCGAACTTCTGAAATAGCAAAACCTCATAACCGCGAATCAGGAAATGTCAAATCCGTGGTTGTGGTGGTGTGCTTCGTGATGTGGGATGTACTATGTGTCTGATGTATACTGTGGTGTGTGTGAATTTGGATGGAGATTAAAGTAAGTAAATATTTTTTAAGGGTTTTTGGTAGGTATTTGAGTGTATGTGAGTGTGTTCAGAAGTTTTAAGTGTGGGTTAGGGTAGGTAGGTAAGAGTATGAGTGTATAAGTGTTGAAAGCGGTGATGTTTGTGTATATGTGATGTGTGTGTGTGTGCGAGGGGACCGTAGAATGTGTAGTGGTGAGTTTACTGTCTTTTTCTGTTTGGTGCGACCTCAGAGTTAGTTTATATAAGTAGCGGGGGTGTGGGGGGTGCAGCCTCCCACATGGGGCTGGCAGGGTGCTTGCCACCCTCCTTATATGTAGGGTAGGTTTGTCTATTTGTATTGTGTTTATGTGTGTTTTGTTTGTTTGTTGAAGTGTGGAGAGGATGGTGTATGTGTTGTGTGGTGTATGGTGTGTTTATGTTCACGATTTTGAATTTTGTGGTTTTGGGGTTTTGTGTTTTGGTTTTTCAGCTTTATAGTCTCAAGATACTGAAATTCCATATTTCAGTATTTCGAGATTATAAAGTGAATATATATATATATATATATATATATATATATATATATATATATATATATAGTCCGTAGTTTGAGCCATAGTATTTTGAAAAAGATATTATGAAGTGAGTTTATCTTTAGGTAAGGTAGAGGTGATGTAATTCTCTTTTAAAAAGTGAATGGAAGTTGGAAGCCATACAGATACTTTCCTGTCACTGCAGATGGATTGCACGCTTGGCCAAAAGGAGCTATATGGTTTGGAGGCAAATTCCCAGCGAGGACCTATCCAACAGGAGATGCAAAGGAAGAAAGCCTGATGCAAAGACAGAGACACAATAAAGGAAGTCCTGAATACTCAGTATAAATGAGTATGTCTTGAGGGTGCCTTAAACATTACTATAAGGCTGACTAGTCTTATCTGCAAAGCTATGTAGTGAATCACAGAATTCATAAACAATGACAGCTGCAAACCATAGTCCTTGGAACCAAAGCAGTTTGGGTTTGTGAAAGATCCTGCTTACTAAATTTAGTAAGCATCTTTGAAAAAAGATACCATGACCTTTGGTGTAGGTAAATCAATGCAAACATCTTAGCTTGACCTGGCAAAAAACTATTGACACCATCCCACATTCTGGCATTATCAACAAAGTAATCCAACTAAATGTAAAATCTATGCAGTCTGTCTGATAACAAACTGGCTTACAGATATAATCCAATGTATCAGTAGTAGCATCCCCTCATCTGAAAGGCTTGTCGCTATAGGAGACCTATAGAAATCTGTTCTGAGGTTGCCCTGTTTACTAGTTACTACTTTGATGTCACAGCTGATGTTAAGTGCATATGGCTGATCAAATTTGAAGACAATTAAAAACTTAGAGTTATCACAAACTCCTGAATGCTCTAAGAAGGCCTAACGTATACAAGCAAACTGTGTCAGGACCACAGCTTAAAGAAAAATTACAGGAAATATTATATTGTATTGTACCCATTGGCAAATATGACACAACTCTCATATAGATGACATTCCCCATAAAATTGATGTAGTCAATATGGACCTTTACATTTTTGTTGACAAACTCTCCTTTAGCCACCATGTAGTGACTGTTGCCAGGAAGTCCTTCTACCTTGCCCAGTTGGTCACTAGGGATATATCTTCCAGGCTGAAGGATGTTATTATCACTATCTGCTACTCCTTTATCAGACTGATAATAGAATATTATTCCCATTTTATGTATCTCTCTTAGATGTATTGCTCAGCTTGAAAAATCAGAGGAATTCCTCACTAAGAAAATCAAGGGCATGTTGTCCAAATGATATACAGACCATCTTCAAGCATTAACTCTTGTCTCAGTTTCATATAGACTTTTAAGAGATAATCTTTGTCTTGCCTACAAAGAGCATAAATGATCTGGTTTTGTATGCTGTGTGCCCTCTTTCATATTTACAGAAAAAATACAATTGTGAATACCTGCCTGAAAGAAGTAAACCTCCACTGCAGCATAAACAGAACCTGTTGGCAGAAAATATACTTCTGTCAAAGAATTCCTCTATAGTAGAATAGAATGGGGATGCTATGGGAGGAATAAGGATAGGTAGGCCTCTTTCACCTTTATTTCCATTATAATCTCTTTTTGTCTCCATTCTGAAGCCCTATTCCAGTGGCCAGACATCCTCCCCTTTGTCCTCTCCTCCTCCTCTTTGATAATCTCATGTACCTTGGCCAAACTAGTATCAGTTGTTATTGCTTCCTGGTAGCTGCCTTCTGAAGGACATCATGGCAGAGGTGGTGTTGCTATGACAAGATATCAAAAGTTAATGCAGCTGGTGTTCCTTTCTCATTTGGGGAAGGAAAATAGTATAATTGTGCTGCCAGGAGAGGGGCCACACACCCCTAGCTAAGAAGGAGCAGTCCAGTGCCAGTTCCAAGTGTTACACAGACTGTACAACAAATCAGAGACATGGCTCCAGGGTGGGATGGAGCAAATCAACAATAATTATGTGTTTATCAATGAAGATGGACAAACTAGGTTATCAGTGTGCGTCTGAGGTCTGTCAATACAGATGGCAGCATCATATACATTCCCAAATTATGTGGTATATGGCCTACTCTTCTACTCTACAGAGACAAACTGGCTCTTTTACTGCAGCTCTCAAACCCTGTCCACTAGATCATATTACCCTCTTCACAATCTACTCCACATCCTGCTTCACAGCCACTATAACCAGCTGCCAGATTGCATCCCTCTTTTAGTGCTTCATCCTAGTGCTCCGAAAAGCATAAAGATGGCTGACTCACATTCACACATGCCATGCCCTAAACATGAATGCAAAACTCGAGAACAGCAACCCCATATAACACAATTCATGTGGACACTGCAGCTGTACAAGTAATGCTTATGTATTTATTTCTTCATGTCTTCATTTGTTAATAAGATGACTTCAGCACAAGGCACATTACTTAATTAAGTTTTCATACAATGAACTTTTTACTTAAAAGCATGACCTTGCTACAGGCTAAATATTTATGTATTTATTTATTAATTTATGTATTTATTTTATGTATTCTTTTATTAACAAGGGTAGAGCACAAATCTGAATGGACTATTTTCAGTGTCATCCCTAGAGCATACGATAGACAAAAGATAACAAATCTGACATTTTCAAATGTATGCATTTATAGTGATTAATAGTGAAGCATGTTTTACCAACAAGTAATCGGCACTATAACTAAAAATATAAGAAAAACTATATGTAAAAAATTAACAACAATCAGCATTTAAACGGTAATAAAAGTTATACAACTGGGCAAAAAAGATAGAAATGGACTGTACTTACAGTCTACGCAGAATGAATGAATGAGGCTCTATTTATAGAATAAGCACTCAGATGTAAAATAAAATGTGCATATACTACTACAAAATGTTGAAAGATAATCCAAAGTTAGTGAAACAAACCTAACCAAAACCAAATAATGCAGTGTCTGTATTGCAGTTAGTAAGAATGTACTATGTCTGTGAGGAAACACAATGAAGTCTATATGTCATTTATTGCATTTATACCAACATATTCTGGCTAGGGAAGAGATAATAAATGCATGTAGAACTTTTAGCAGAACTATAGACAGACAAAAATTGAGCTATGAAGCATAAACATTTCTCCTGATTAGCAATTACATTTGTATAGCCATTTGTAATGCTCATGGCATTGCAATTAGAAGACAGCATGATCAGAGATGTGCTGCTGAAGCTATATCACATTTCCCAGTGATGAGGATAAAATGGAGGCATGTCAAGCATTTGTTTTATTAGACCATGACCTAAGATTGTATGAATAGTCAGATGTATGTATTTATTTATTTTACTTCTGTTAACCAGCTAGGTAAACTGGTCCAATAACCACTTTCAGCCACAATGCAAGCCACATGGCAAAGTTATAATACTTGTCAGTAAATGGCAGTAGATGACAACAGGCATTTTATTTGATTTCCAGTAGCAGAGATGTTTATATAGTACAGCAGAATATGCACAAAACACTAAAGAAAGAAACAAACATATTTCCCAAATAAATGGGAACACAGATATTCTTTGATATAGTAAATATACAGAACTCATAGAAAAATGTTAAACTTATAGTAGGGAATCTAATATCCCATCAATAAACTCCACACCTCCCACAAATCATGCATTGCCCACCCAACCACCATTCATCCCCCTCTTACATTTCAAATGCATATGCCTCAAAGAAATCTCTATTCAATCTGAAAATAATTCCACTGGCACTCCTCCTGGATCTGACAACATAAACCTCTGGTTCATATATAACTGTAGAGAACATTTATGTCTTCCTGTCAGCCCACATATATAATCTAGGTCTCACACAAAACATCATGCTTCTGATTCAGAAAACTGCTCTGATTAAATCCCTCCTAAAGCAACTAACCCAAATGATTCCTCTCACTTCCACCCAATATCCATCCTCCCAATTCTGAGCAAACTTCTGGAAAAGTTATTCTACACCCAACTCTCCCTCAATATCCAACAGTATCACCTGCTCTCCTCCAAACAACATAGATTCTGGCCTGTTCTGGCCTGGGCAAAGTACTATGGCAGAACTTTGAGCCTTATCTGATGACATCCTGCTAAACTCTGATAGTGGCCTCTTTACACGTGCCCTATTTATAGACTTGACAAAGGCATTTTACATTTAAGCTAATTGAAATTGATATCAGACCAGGTGCCACTTCATGGTTTAAAAACGTCTTCAATGACAGACACTTCAGTGTTAACCTATGTAGTGTGGAATATCAAACCTCTAGCAGCCTACACACATCTTGCATTCCAAAACATTTTCTGAAAAATAAACATAAAAAGCATAAGATGAACAAATGTAAATATTTTGTAAACAATAAAAGCTAGTAAAACTGTACAAATAACATTGTTATCTGTAAGAAGTATTCTTTGCAGTGATAATAGTTGGTACTTTCATATTATTTTCTATAAATACTGTAATATATTAAAATGCATACAAACCTCAAATTATATTTTTTAAACTTTCACAAACAAATTTTGCATTTCTTGAAAACTGTACAACCTGGACATATATTGTTAGAACATTTTTGTTAACCAGAAATAAGCTTTCACGTGACAAGAACTTTCTCAATAAGTACGTTTATTGAAATATTTACAGAAATATTAAAATATATGCTTAATTGTATAAATAGCAAAACAAATACTACTTTGATATCCCCTCAAGATGTGCCACTTACTGCAAATATCAAGGACAGTTTTCTTCAACATCTAATGGTTCAGTTAATGTTATGCAACAGTTTGTAAGTCACTCAATTTTTGAAGTATTAAGTACACATGGAAATATTGCTCATTCTCATAATTACAAGCAAACAACTAATAATATTTTCAGTATAGTGTGATAGTAACCAACAATGACAGTGAATTGTCCTGTCTCCCATATTGCTAATTCACAGCATACATCTCAATAACATGTAGGTCTCTTAGTTATGAAAATTTAATATAAATTTGAAAATATAATAAATGGAAAACAAAGATTAATTTCTCCACCATAGGACATTCTAGACTAAAATTCTTATTGTAATGTTGTTAACAATGCCTTGCTCTTTCTAATACTGCCTATCATTAGCTGGTAAGTTACTTAGTTAAAAGAAAGACAGACCCCAAAAAGTTCTGTATGCCATAAGGTGGTATGAGTGTGAACTGGAAGTATTTTGGGCATGAATGAGTTAAAACAGGATCCTTCCAATCAGAATCTATACCTATTATCAAAGGTGTACCACAAGGACCCATTCTTGCAGCCCTGTTCTTCTCTATATTCATTAATAAACTTCCATATGACCTTCTTCATCACCACTTATCCTTTATGCTAATGCTGTGGTCATTTACCAATCAGGTTACTCTCACACCAACATTCAATGTCAGCTCTGGTCAGACTTACGTGAGCTTTACCAATGGATCATAAAGCAAAAACTACTTCTCAATCTCACCAAGACAAATACTATACTTTTTGAAACTCCACAGAAAATTCACCAAACACCTGTTTAACTACCTTTGACCTACACAACCAATCTATAGCGTCAGCCACCACCTTCAAATACCTAGGACTATGGAACCTTCCATTTCCACATAGAAAAAGTGATAGCCAAAATAAACTCCCTCCTCCTCTGGGCCAAAAGAGATTTCCCCTTTTCTATCTCAAAAAGCCAGAGTGGCAACTGGCAAAGGAGTTCTCCTTTCTCAACTCAAATATTGAGCTCCCAATTTTTATTTCTGTCTCCAAGAAAAACACTGCCAGACTCCAGACTATCTCTAACAGCATTTGATGATTTATTTCTGTAAACATCACTTTCTCACCCTAGAAAAAGCCAAATGGCTACCCATGAATCAAAGATCTAAACTACATTTAGGATCCCAACTCCACAAGCTATTCCAACATCACACATTTACTAACCTTGCAGCTACGTTTCCAGAAAAAAACTCCTCATACAACCTGAGACACTACTCACAAGCTGTTACCAGTAGAACCAAACATCACAGCACTGCAAATGCATTCTCCTCTCAGGCACCTACTCTTTGGCAAGCTCTACCATCAACATTAAGGAAATCAAGACTTATTCTTAATTCAAAATTCAACTCAGAATGTATTTCTTCATCCAAGCTAAATGCCCCTGTTCCAATAAAAGATGTATTACCTAACCTATCTCTTTTCCGAGTCCCTTCTCCTCTCTCAAGATTCACTAAAGATTGATCCATTTTAGAAACTAATGAATATATTGTACATTACCCTCTACTTGATTGTACATTGCACTGTGCTTGTTCACTAGAATGTATATAGACCATTTTTGTCTACGTAATTAGTCAGAACTACTCTGTTATTTCTTACATTTCTATACTTTTTGTTTGTGCAATGTTTTATATTTCATCTAGGCTGAGCCTGAAATTGACAATATTGATTTGTACTCTACCCTGGTAAACACGTATAAATAAATAAACATGAAGAGAGTGCTAATAGTACTGCTAGAAGAAAGGTTACTGTAAAATTCACCATATAAGCATATCAGTTCTTCTATAGCATAATGCTTATATTGATCTAAATAGGCATTTAATGGAATTGTAATGCTTTTAGCTAGTATTTCAAAAAATGTTTGATAGCTAACATATCTTATCTCTCTCTCTCTCTCTCTCTCTATATATATATATATATGTATATATATATATATATATATATATATATATATATATATATATATATATATATATATATATATATATATATATATGCACCCCAAAACCCCTGCCAATGAAATATACCAACTTCAAGATCGCACTACAGTGAGGAAAATGGTAAATATACTATTCCACACTGTATTGTGCTCCCCAGTTAAAAATTTCATAGTTTCAAAACTTCGAACTTATGGTCTTGACCATAAGAAATTCTAATAGTTTAGAATTAGACCCATATATATATATATATATATATATATATATATATATATATATATAAAAAGGTTGACCTCCAAACATTCAAACTCAAACTATCAAATGTTTAATGAACAAATGTTTTGAATGTTCAGTCATTCTGAATGGAATTATACCTACTAAAACCTGCAACAGCAAAACAACTACCAAAAAGCACAACATAAAACCCTGACAACCATAAATATCATAGGATCATAGGAGGTTACTAGGCTATCAACACAATTTCAAGCCTAGCCATTTCATCCCAATGGAATACCATAGATACTCTAGTCAATACCCAGGATTATATTTAGTAATGACTTCCCATGTCCAGGATGGTTGTGGGCACTATCCCCATTAAGAATTTATGGTGCCTCATCCACGCATCCAAGTTCCTTTTGAACATTGTCATAGAAGTGCTCTGCTTCACATGAATTGGCAACCTATTCCAAAGACACGGCAGTCACTGGGAGGCATATCTGTCCCTCTTGCATGTCCTATTCAAGTCCGAGGCCATATTTAGGTCCCTGGAATGGGTATCTCTAGTCTCATTTGATTTACGGATGTGCAGCAAAGCCATTCAGTTTGGGTCAGAGATTGCTCTGTAAGCCAGGCATAAGTATCACCTAAGAAGTTTATATGATACTGAATATAGAGACAGAGACTTTAGTTGGCCTGTGTAAAGCACATGCTGGAGCCCCTTGATCTTTTTTGTTAGAAACCTCTGAGGTCTCTTCAATTGCTGCAGGTGCTTTGTGTGGTCTATGCCAAAAGGGGCATTATACTCAATTATTGGCCACATTAGTAATGAGTACAGAGGGGTTATAACCTCCTTTGCTCCACAGGCGATGCTTTTACTAATCAAGTGTGCTATGTAGAAGGCCTTCCTTACTAGAGTAAACATATGGTGGTGAAAGTTAAGGTCACAGTCTACTTGTCATCACAGATCCCTTACCACTTCATAGGCACATAGGATATTGTTGTTAATTTGATAGTTTGAAGGGACATTGTTTTTACCAGAGGGAATGATGATACAGTTCTTTGCACTTAGTTTGAGACCATGACTAAGACACTAGCCATTGGTCTGTGTAAGACCCTCCTGAAGTATACTGACATCATATGGGGATTTGATAATTGCACCCGATTTGCAGTGTCCGCAAACTTGGTAAGCCATAGCTCCTTAGTTTTGGCCTGAACATCTGAAAAGTATATACCAAACAGTAGGGGGCCCAGCACTGACCCTTGAGGCATGCCACTGATGACATGTCTGCTAGTTGATGTGGAGTCACCCACTTTGATAGTGTGTGACCGGTTTGTGAGCCAGTTGGCAACCCATCTTACAGCCAACAGGTTTACATTCAGTTTGCTAAGGTTATCGGTAATGCCTGAGTGTGAGATTTTTTTTGAAGGTCTTGGCCAAGTCGAGGTATGCTGTGTGCAATATTTTGGAGGATGTTCTCAAAAGATGGGGTACTAAATACAGCCCCCTTTTGGGGGTGGGGTTTGATACAGAAAACACTCAGGATTCAGAAAAAGAGATTGATAAAGGATTTATTATGGAGTTTAACCATTTTATCAAACCTTTGAGTGATATACTACAAGCTAATTGGAGCATTTTTAAAATTAGTAAAGATCTAAGAGAAATAGTGGGCGACAAGCTGGGTTCACCTACAGGATAGGAAAGGAAGTTAAGGAACTCCTTGAAAGTGATCGACTCAAAAATGGGGAAGTGAGAAGGGGACAACACCTTGTGGAGCATGCAACTTTTGTTCCTGCAACATTGGTATACAAAATATAACCTTTGAAAATGGACTGCAGAGTAAAATCTATTTTAAAAAAGGTAATTGTGCAACCTCCAAACTGGTATATTTAGCACAATGTGGGGGCTGCCCAAGTTTCTACATAGGCAAAACTGAGAGGGTGCTCAAAAATAGAATTTATGAGCACCTTTATGACATAAGAACAAGAAAAGAAACTAGTGCCTTATATAAACACCCATGTGAGTGTGTCAAATTTCGGGGCTTCAAGTTTGGTATCTTGGATGTAGTGAAAAAGAACCAAAGAGGAGGTGATTGGAAATTAACATGAATAAAAAAGGAGCTGATATGGCAACTTAGGTTAAAAGCCACCTCCATCCCTGGTCGGAATGAATATGTAGCTGTTAAACCCATTTTAAGGGAAAGGGCAGCTATTATAGGATGAATGGAGACTGAAATAATATGTTTTGGTTCTGTAATTCCTAGTACTATATGCATAAACGAAAAATTGTTTTTTTTATTTTTAACTTTTTAAATTTGTGGAAAAGGTTATGACACAAGTTTGGGAAACAGTTTTTTATTAACACTGTATTTATAATCTGAAAGGTTATTTTAGATAACATGTACTGCAAGGGGTTAATTAAGGAGGGTATTTAAGGAAGTGATATGGAAGGCAATGTTTGTCTGATGAGGTCTCTGTTGTGAGACAAAAACACTCATGCTATTTTACTGGCTTTTTATATTTTAATACATTTTTGAAGCTGTTTATTTACAGCTGGAGTCCTTTCAACATTTATTTCTTTTCAGTTAACTAATGAGGGACTGAGAGTTGCAGTGTTACATCTGTTTGTCATGTTAGTGAGAACCAAATCTAGGATATTTGTTCCTCTTGTTGGGGTTTGAACAATTTGTTTCAGAGCACTTGACTTAACAAAGTCAAGGAACTTTTGCACTAGTGAGTTAGCGCTAGAGTAGGCTTCCCAGATGATGTTAGGATACTTGAAATTCCCCATAACCAAACAACATTTGGATTGACTCCAGTTTGATCAAGTAGGCTTCATGCGCATCATGATCCATGGTAACTAGCTATGACTTGAAAGGGGCTCTTACCCACAGTAATCTGAACTTGGAGTATCTCCATGGAGTTGTCCTGTCTAACTAGTCGGGAGGTGAATTTATCTGTAATATAGATAGAAACACAGCCTCCTTTGGTTCTCACATGTTCAGTTTGCATTCTGAAGGTGTGGAAGGCATTGTAGCCTTGCAAGGCAGGGGTGCTCTCTAAGGTCTTGAACCAGGTTTCTGTGACTGCACAGACATGTACATCCTTCAGTAATAGGAATACTTTCACTTTGCTCAAAAGCCAGTATTATAACTAGCAAAAAAAAAAAATAGGGAATGCTTCTCCTCCCATACCCTGTGATTCCCCAACACCACCATACTTAAATATACCAACTCCAGGATATTACAACCTCCACTACATACTCCCACCTCTTCTGGCACAATGGTTGATCATTTAAAATATTTGACCAAAAGTGTGCCTTCATTTCAAGATCAATTTTTTGAGGAAATGGACAAAACCACTCCACCCAAATAAGCATATCATTGAATATGTATATCTGTGTGCGTGTATCTATCTATATATACATATATTATATATATATATATATATATATATATATATATATATATATATATATATATATATATATATATATATATATATATATATATATATATACTTCAAAAGATCAAAGTACCAGAATATCGAAGATGGATTGATGACATCACTGAATCTTCACATCATCGAACTCCTGGAACAGTGAAAAACTAACCCTGGAAAAGAACCACTTGGCCACCATGGTGAAATTTACCCTTTTCCTACTGTAGTGCAATCTTGGAGTTGGTATATTTAGTTAGGGTGAATGTGAGGGAC
This sequence comes from Protopterus annectens, assembly GCF_019279795.1. Classification (NCBI taxonomy): domain Eukaryota; kingdom Metazoa; phylum Chordata; order Ceratodontiformes; family Protopteridae; genus Protopterus; species Protopterus annectens. The sequence continues at coordinate 1,324,530,790 of NC_056735.1, forward strand.
TTCAATCCCCAATTTGGAGGGTTTTACTTGCTTACTTGCTTGTTTTTTTTGTGCTAGCAGCCAAGAGGTTCTTTTCTCTGAGGATAGCCTTCGCAGATCCAGGTGTTCGATGTTTTAAAGTTTTGCCAAAGTCATCTCGATGAATCTGTCTTCGATATTCTGGTACTTTGATATTTTCAAGTAGACCCATATATCTATCTATCTATATATATATATATATATATATATATATATATATATATATATATATATATATATATATATATATATATATATATATATATATATAGATATATATATATATATATATATATATATATATATATATATATATATATATATATATATATATATATATATATATATATATATATATATATATATATATATATATATATATATATTTATACACACACACATATATATATAAATATATATATATATATATATATATATATATATATTCATTACTATAATGAATCCAGTTATTTATTGTAGTTTGTATTATATGTAATATTGAGAAAGCTCAAAGTTTAATATTAGCATTAGTGAAGAGTATGCTTGGTATGTTAGCCTGTATCTGGAACAATCATACTTGGGCTATAGTTTGTGGTGTGAGTGCTGGAGATGCTTTTAAGTGATGCCAGTATTATTCACTCAATAATTTAAATGTTAATGCATTGAGCAGAAAGGTGGTGCTGGCTTTGATTTGTACCCACTTGTTTTTTTTTAACTCATTGCTTCCTACATTTGTGTACTTGACAGGAAATCTGAGTTACCATGTAGCCTGTTAGAGCATACTTGTTTATTCAAAAGCATTCCTTTGACTCCTAAGATGGGTATGCACATCAGCAACTTTGCCTGAAGTTCTTTTGCTAAATACAGCACTTACAGATCACAAAATAAGCTATAACTAACTTAAATGTGATTTGTAAGTGCATAAAAAAGCAAATATTGTCATATAAGGAAAACTTTTTCTAATTGCATACTGAAGCATTCCCCACACCCCACACCCCACCATGCTGTATTTCTTAGGTCCATATCCACCTTCAGTGATACCCACAGATAAAATAAACATTACTGAAATTATCCCGTTGTCTTATTTCCTTTTCTAAATATTTTATGTTACATTTTCTTAAAAAAAATTATACAATTGTTTCTATTTGTTAGAAATTTTCACTTAAATCACAAAGATGACCCTGACCTTGAGCAGCATCTTACCCTCACCTAGAATGATGCCACAGTACAAAGACAAAATGATCAATTTTAACAATTGGCTAAAATTTTGGTGTCATTCAAAGGGGATCCAGTGTCTGTCAGCCTGGCATGACATGCTCGACAAGCCATGTTGCTTCGCTAGGGGACGGCTTGCACCTGTCACCCCTGGGCTTTCGGATATTGGCAAAGGCTCTTGCCACCCCCATAGTGCCTTTTTTAGGCAAGGCTCAAAAGTCAAACCCACCTCCATAGACAGCACAAGGAACAAGAGACTAAGGGTAATGCTGCTAAACGCCAGAAGTCTTAACCTCAAGATGCATGCACTCGAAGCTCTCCTCAGTATGGAGAACATCGATATTTGTGCAGTGACAGAAACCTGGTTCAAGGCTCCAGAGAGCACCCCAGCACTACCAGGTTATACCTCATATCATGCTTTTCGGCCCCAAAACCCAGACCAAACCACAAAAGGAGGGGGAGCTTCCACATTTATCAAGGATATCCACACCTCCAGGTTAGTGGCATTGCACGAAGTATCGGAGACCATCCATGTGCAACTAACAGTGGGCAAGACTGCTTTTCAGTTTATAGCATCCTACAGACCACCCTCTCAAAGTCAGGAATCCCACTCTGCTTTCTTGAAAACATTGGAGAACATGAAGATCTCTCCGAACACCATTATATTGAGTGACTTTAACTACCCAAATATTGACTGGGAGCACTACTCAAGCCCCAGCACCTTAGTCCAAAAGTTCCTGGAAATTATAAACTCAAATGCTATGGAACAACTAGTCACCACTCCCACAAGAGGGGACAACATACTAGACCTGATCATTACCAACATGGGGACTCTAAGCTCCACACCAGAAGTATATCCCTCATTCGTAAGATCAGACCATAAATTAATTTCACTGGATGTCCACATCCCGACCCCACCCCCAGCCCAGAAAACCACAGTGAAAAACTTCTCAAAAGCAAACTTCTCACTTCTCAAAACTGAAGTGGAATCCTTCAAGGCCCCAGGGCCAGTGGAAACTACGGCCCAAACTGCAGAATCCTATATAAACGCATTCTACGGACATCTCCAGGAATGCATGGATCATGCTATCCCACACAAAACCAAGACCCAATCATCCAAAGGCAGGCGTCCAGTCTGGTGGACCCCTGCCATAAATAAACTGTACAACAGAAGGAGGAAGCTACTACATGATAGAGCAAAATCCCTAATAGGGAAGGCATCTCTGATCAGTACTAGCAAAAAATTACGATCCCTCATAAAATCCTCCAAGGCCAGCTTCGAGAGAAAAATTGCACAGGACACCAAAGACAATCATAAGGCTTTTTTCAGTTATGTTAGAAACCTGGGATGCAACTCCCAGACTTGTTCTGAGTTGATTCTAAATGACAAAAAATACACTGAACCCACAGACATCGCCAATATCATGGCAGACAGGTTCAGTGTAAACTCCCCCCCCCCACCAAAAGAGCAAGTATCTATCCCAGCAGAGGGCTGCCTCCCAAACATTTCTGATGCTCAGGTGAAGGTTGCCCTCTCCAAAGCAAAAAACACTGCTTCCATGGGACAAGATGACGTCCCAGGTTGCGTCCTACATGAATTCCTAGAGGATCTAATCCCTCAAATAAAACAGCTATACAATCTCAGCCTCACTACAGGATATGTGCCCACAGAATGGCGTACAGCAACAGTGGTCCCACTCCACAAAGGTGGAGCCTCTACTGACCCTGGAAACTATCACCCCATAAGCCTGACTAGCTTTGTCTGCAAGGCTATGGAGTGGATCATCATGGAGCTCATAAACAAATACATTGGGGACCTACAGACACTGGATCCTACCCAGTTCGGCTTTGTCAAGGGCAGATCCTGCCTTTTGAACCAGGTTGACTTCTTCGAAACAGTCACCAAAGCCATAGATGAAGGGAAGGTAGTCCACACAGCCTATCTGGACCTTGCAAAGGCATTTGACACAATACCCCACTCGGGCGTCATAGATAAGCTATCCAGCTTAAATATAAACCCCTATGTCACAAGATGGGTTGCAAACTGGCTCAAAGACAGAACCCACAGAGTGAGAGTTGCTGGAGCCATGTCAGACTCAAAACCGGTCACAAGTGGCATCCCACAGGGTTCTGTCCAAGGTACAGTCAAACGTGGGAGGACTATGGCTCACCAAGTTCGCAGACGACTGCAAACTGGGCACCATAATCAACTCTCCAGCTGACACAAGCATCCTTCAAAAAGGTCTCACAGAGACAGATGACTGGTGCCAGCACCATGGTTTAAAGCTAAATGCCAAAAAATGTATAGTCATACCCTTTGGCAAAAACAATGTGCCCACAAATTACCACATAGGTGGAAACCCATTAAGTACAGAGAAAGTTATTAGGGACCTGGAGACCCAAGTTGATAGTAATCTGTCCTTTGAAAACCACATTGCCAAAGTGGTTAGAAAGACCTTCTACATAGCCCACCTCATCACAAAGGGTTTTACATCTAGATCAAGAGAGGTAATCATGCCCCTTTATTCATCCCTCATCAGGCCCATCATAGAATACAATGCCCCTTTTGGGATGTACCTTACTCGACACCTGCAGCAATTAGAAAGACCCCAAAAGTATCTCACCAAGAGGATCAAGGGTCTCAAACAGATGCCATATGCTGCTCGGGTTAAAAAAACTTCAGCTCTACTCAGTTGCATACCGCCTACTTCGAGGCAATCTATGCCTGACATACAAAGCTATGTCAAATCCAGAATTAATGAACATGCTCCACCTCAGTAAATCTAAATCCCTTAGAGCCACATGCTCGAGGGGCTTGAACCTCAGCACAGAAATAAATAGAACTTGCTGGAGGGACAGGTTCATGACCCAGAGGCTCCCTTCGCTCTGGAATAGAATTCCTGTTCATGTGAGGCAGAGCACCTCACTGAATCTCTTCAAGAAGAATCTCGATAGGTGGATGGGGGATCGTAGGTTTGTCCCAGGGATTACTCCCGTGTCACTATTAGACAGAGGCACAGTAAACTAAACCTTAAAAAGGGCACAGTATACTCAAATCAAGGGGTGGCGTAAGCCATACAGAATCGGGCTAGGCTTATAATTGCCCCAGGGCAGGTAGCCTAGTATGAACCTATGAACCTATGAACCTATGATTTTGTCTTTCAGTATCTAGTCTGCAGCTGAAGACCTCAGCAGCCAATCACATTGACACTGTATGCAAATATGACCAAGCAGAAACAGCAGAAGTGTAGAAAAGGGGACATCTGAATAGATCTGCTAATCACGGTGATAAGTAAACTCCCTGGAGCTGGAGCTATCATTTCTACATTTAGAAAAAAGGCTTCATGGAATCTACTTTATGTTGGAAAAAATGTGTTGCGTGATCAGTGATCAAAAAGTGTGGATTCATAGCCTTCAGCTGTCCCTGATGTATATTTTTTAGTTCTTTATCAAATGTGTGATTTTTTTGGTGGCTCATTTAGGACTGCAGTCGCTAAACAGATGTGAGTTTCAAGCTTCTTATCATTCAGAAAATACATGCTAATCCAAGCTGAGTCTATATTTATATAACTACTTTTTTATTTATTTGACATTTGTTTCCTGGGAAATCCAGTTGGGATAATATCCCATTTTCAGCGGATACCCAATGAGAAAAAGTCCACATGGACATAATATCATTACAGTGAAATAAAATTATTACAAAAGCTATTACCAAAGAACAACCTATGAACTAAAAATTCAACTTTAGTTCATACAATATGAACATTTACATACTGTACATAGAGCAAATATTTGGATAGATATAACAAGTTGAAAAAGAACACTGTAAATACTTAAAAGTATTTGTAAGTTGCAGTTTATAGAGATAACATTAAACACTCAGTGCTAACTTTACCCCCCCCCATCCCCTAAAGGGCCAATCTCTATACTGGAAAAATGCAAAGTTCCTGTAATCATGACTGCACAGGTAAAAACCACACTCTCCAAAGCCAAGAATACAGCATCCATGGGACCAGACAACATCCCAGGCTGTGTTCTACACAAACTACAGAATGAACTGGCACCCCACCTAAGTACTATGTTCAATCATAGCCTCACCTCAGGTGTTGTGCCCACTGAATGGCGCACAATGATGGTTATCCCACTCCACAAAGGGGTAGCCACCACGGGCCCTGGGAACTACCACCCCATTAGCCTGATGAGCCTGGTCTGCAAGGCTATGGAACGTATTATCATGGAACTTATAAACAAAGACATTGGTAATCTCTAAACTCTGAACCCCACCCAGTTCGGGTTTGTAAAAGGCAGATCATGTCTTCTAAACCTGATAGACTTTTTTGAAGCAGTCACCAAAGCCGTAGATGAGTGTAAGGTGGTTCACACAGCCTATCTAGATCTTGCCAAGGCTTATGACACCATCCCCCACTCTGAAATTATAGATAAACTCACTAAACTAGGTATAAATCCCTATGTCACAAGATGGGTTGCCAACTGGCTCACTGATAGAACCCACACTGTGAAAGTAGCAGACTCCAAATCCGACTTCAGACCAGTGACAAATGGAGCACCACAGGGTTCAGCCCTGGGTCCTCTCCTGTTTGGTATCTACTTCTCTGAAGTGCAGGCTAACACAGAAGGTCTTTGACTAACAAAGTTCACAGATGACTGCAAACTAGGAGCCATAATCAAAACTTCTAATGATGTGGACATCCTACAAAAGGGCCTCACTGAGACAGATGCCTAGTGTCAAAGCCATGGCCTCAAGCTCAGTGCCAAAAAGTGCATTGTCATCCCCTTTAGTAAAAACTCTGTACCCATGAACTACAACATAGGCAGTAGTATACTTAACGCCGAAGGTGTGATAAGAGACCTTGGGACACAGGTGGACAGTAGTCTCTCTTTTGATAATCACATCGTTACAGTAGTCAGGAAATCCTTCTATGTGGCACACCTCATCACAAAAGTTTCTCATCCAGAAAAAGAGGTCATTGTTCTCCTCTACTCATCACTTATTAGACCCATTGTAGAGTACAACACCCCTTTTGGTATGTACCTTACAAGACATCTACAACAACTGGAAAGGCCACAGAAATACCTCACAAAGAGGATTACCGGCCTCAAACAGATGCCCTACGCAGACCGTCTCAAAAAACTCCAGCTTTACTCCATTGCATATCGCCTACTCAGAGGTGATCTCTGCCTAACATGCAAAGCTATGTCAAACCCGAGCTGTTGGACATGCTCCACTTAAAGAAATCCCAATCCCTCTGAGCTACATGCTCTAGGGACCTAAACATTGTCACCACAATAAACAGAACATGCCGGAGGGATAGATTCCTGTCCCAGAGACTTCCTACACTCTGGAATAAACTGCCTATCTATAACAAACAAAGCTCCTCATTAGCACTCATCAGGAAAAATCTTGATGACTGGATGGGAAATAGGAAATTCACCAAGGGGATCACTTCTGTGGCTCTGCTCGACAGTGGCACAGGAAAATAATTTTCTTGGGTAGCAAAAGCTAGGGTACCATTTTGGCTGGGCTTGTATAGGCCCTAGGGCTGACAGCCTAGTACCTACCTATGAACCTATGAACCTATGTACACACTGAGAACACACTGGAACAGAGATAACTAGATAATATACCCTAGGCAAAAATATCTGTCCATTATCTAAGAAATGGAATTAACTAATTCCTTCTCTCCAAAGTCAAAGCATGTTGGTGATGGAAGCCGGGAGGGACTTGCTCAGCTTGGAGTAGTGCAGGAGAAAAGCCATGTTTTATTTGTATGTTTTTTTTAATATCTGTTTAAAGTTGGAGAGGTTAGAGGTAGATCTAATTTCCAGAGGGATGGAATTCCATTTTTAGTGACAGAGTATGAGTAGAGATTTTGACCAGATAATCTGTGGGGGTTATATATGCTGAAAAGATGTTCATTAGATCAAAGTAGTCTATTAGTGTGACATGAACAGAGAATAGGAGTAAAATCAGGGTAGTCATCGGCTTTGTGAATAATGTGTGTGTGGAGATAAGCTGTGTAATCAAAGTGGTGAGCCAGTTCGAGTTTAAAGCCTCAAGGGCAGTATACTGGTGGCTACGGTATTGTTTGTTGGAGGCAAATTTTACAGCCTTAACAGAACATGCTTCCTGATTGTTTTTAACTGTAGCCTGAAGGTTGTCTTGGATGAGATCACCATATAAGAGAGAGATGGAAGAAGGTAGGTAGTGATAACAGTGGTTTAGGTAGTGCTGCTAAGGAAGTGTTAATGCTTGTAGAGCGTTCCTAATTGTTGGTGAGCCTTTTTATGTTATTTTGAGCATGCAGGTCAAATTTAAACTTATCTATAGTCACTCCAAAAATTTTTGTGAGGGAGATGACTTCAATTTCAGTTTTCTTTAGTGAAACATTTTTGAAATTTGCTTTATCAGACATGCGATTTGGGGAAATTAGCAGTAGCTTTGTTTTTTTTTAGGGATGAGTATTAGCTGGGCATTATGGAGCCATTTTTACTGAGGAAAAAGCTTCATGCATGTTATGGAGGAGTTGAGGCAGGTTATTAAATGTGTGCTGAATCTTAAGCATATTGTATAAGAGAGACTGTACCTATGGAGGTATGGAGGGGATAGATGGATTGATAAAGACACTAAATAGGAGGGGGCCAAGAATAGACTACTGTGGTACACTAGTGGAGACTGCAGGTAGGTAGAGAGAGTATTCTGCAATTTTACATACTGGAGAATGTCAGGTAAATAGCTATTTAACCACAGTAATGAAGAAGGGAATAGTCAAATTTGAGACAGTTCATACATGAGTTGGCAAAAAACTGTATCAAAGGCTTTTTACAGATCAAGGTATAAGGAGGAAGCAAGTTTTTATTTGAGTCCCTGTATTTGTTTATGGTGTCATTGAATGGAGGGCATTATACTGTGTGTTGGGTAGAATCCATGTTGGGTGCATGTTAAGAGATGTTTTTGTAGAAGATATTGGAGGAGTTGCTTATGAGTACATCCTTTGAGTGAGGTGATAATATTGTAATAGGCCGAAAGTTAGAGTCATCAGTGAGATGCCTGTTTTATGAAGAGGAATAATATAGGAAATTTTCCACAGTAAGGGTACATAGGATTCAGATATTGATCTGTTGACGAGGATAGACAGTGGGTATTCTATGGCATCATCAGCTATCTTTAGGTATTCAGGTGGGAGGCTGTTAGCTGCGGCAAAGCAGGATTTGAGTTTAAGTAGCCATTCTTTTTTAAAACTGATGCAGACACAGGTCCTAAATAGAAGTAGCTTGCAATGGATACAGCAGTTGAATTATGTTAATGTGAGAATGCTGGTTGAGAGGGGTAAAGGGAGTAGCAATGTGTATGGTATACGGAGAAGGCTGCTTTTGGTCTAACCTCTTGTTCACCAAATTACTAGGATTGGATGCTTTTAGGAGGGTGGTAGAAACACTGGATGGGAGTGAACAATTTTTAGTTTGGGAGTTAATGCTTTGTATGAAGTAGGTATTGAGCAAGGTAGCAATTTCTCATGGAGAGCTATTATGAGAAGGACTGGGTTCCTTGTTTGAGCCTGGATATAACAGGCCATGGACTAATGTCCAGAATCTTGGGGTGGGGGGGGGTCATTTTTTTGTGTTGAAGTTATAGATTGCTATAATACTGTTCTTATCTAAGTTTACTTATTTTTTACTCAGAGTGAAATACTCTCTAGTGTTGCATACTATAGTATTAGGTTTAAGCCACTCTTTCCAAGCTTTGTGTCTCTTAGACATTGTAGTTTTTGTCTGGATAGTGAGCCATGGTACCTGATTAATTTTCACTCTTTTTTTGTGGAATTGGGCACAGCTGTTTAGAGTATTTAAGAATAAGGTAATTAAAAGTATCGATAGGGCAGACAATCTAAAGACTTTTAATGTCTTGATGAAGGAGTGAAGGAGTCTTTATTGAATGTATAATGACTTTGTGATGTTTTAATTTGGTGACTGTTGGATTAGCAGGCTGATATCTCCATGGGTTTAGACTGGAAGGTGGTCGTTAAGCGAGTTTGGATAGGTTCCAGAGGTTGTAAATTTACTAAGGTCAGAGACCAGTACCCACTCTAGAATTGTACATTTACTGTTCCTATTATTAAATCTAGTTTGTCTTTTAATAAATTGCATGTAAACATAAAGCTTTATAGTAGCTGAGGAAAAGTCTGATATAAGGTTTTGCCAGTCAGTTTACATCTCATTGTATGAATTTTTCATAAAATATATTACTAGTTGACCAGGAGAAGATTTCTTCAAAGTTGTTATATTATTTCCAGATGAGATATAGACATAAGAAAGCATAGCTGTTTTTATTAAGTTGTAGCAGTGATACATATATTTCAGTATTTTGAAGTTTTAGTTAGTTTGAATAGAGAGAGAGGGGGTGAGAGGCTGCATGAATTTGGATAAATTAATGATATCCACATCTACTTTTTTATGGGACCTATCAGTTCTGTAGCCTGGAGGAAGTAGGTCAGAATCCTTAATATTAGACTTGAGCCAGGTTTTTGTGATGGCAAGAATATCAGGCCTATACTGTGATATCCAGGCATGTACCTCTGTAATTTTGTTATAAATGTTACGGAGGTTGATAGGGACAATGTTAATTTTTGAGAGAAAGATGGGATGAGGTATTAGGGATGCTAGATTTATTAGTATGAATAGCTGGTGGTTTACTGGTAAAACTGTACAGCTGGGAAGTGGTATAGTTTGAGGTGGTGGCTGAAAGAAGGTTAGCTAAGTTACAAATTTTTAGAGGTGGTTCTTTACTATTTAGATGAATTAGTGAGTTTTCAGGGCTTTGGATGGGGTGGACATCACCTCACTGTGGGATTTTAAAAAGGAAGTGTACTGATTTAGAGGGGGGCCTGTATCACTTTAGTGGTGGTAGTAAATTATTTTGTGCTTAAAATAAAGGCAAGGTGAGAGATTAAAAAAGCAGGGAGATAATGTGCTGACTAAACTAAAGTAGGAATAGTGTATAGAGGTGAAAGTACACAGTAATACTTTGTTAGATAGGATGTTAATAGCAGCAGAGAGAGACATAACACTTGAGAAACATTTGACATTTCACTGGTTATAGAGAAGAGAAGAAAATGAGCAGTATGAAGTGATGGGAGGCAGAGGTAGCATAAATGAAGAGAAGTAAGTGAAGAAGCTT